>NC_073305.1:218712072-218948700 GCF_027595985.1 Sorex araneus
GGGGTCGCACTCAGGCACTCAGGAATGACTCCTGGTGGTGCTTGGGATGGGGGGGCGCCTATGGGATGCTGGGAATTGAACCCGGGTGGGCCTCGTGCAAGGCGAACGCCCTCCCCGCTGTGCTATCTCTCCGGCCCCCTACCAATCTGTCCCTTTTCAGCCCCAGGGATGTGGCGGGAACCAGGCCAGGAGGGAGTGTCTGCTCCCCGGTGGCTTGGCGTTTCCGTAATCTTTAGGGATGTGCCGTCTCTTTTCCACGAGCCTGCTGGCCATTTGTTCGTCGTCATTGCAAAAAAATGTCCATCCGGTTCTTGGATCAGTGTCTAAAACTAGGCTGTAGCACTGTCGCACTGGCGTCCCGTTGCTCAGCGATTTGCTCGAGGCGGGCGCCAGTAACGTCTCCACGGTGAGACTTGTTGTTACTGTTTTTGGCATATCGAATACGCCATGGGGAGCTTGCTGGCTCTCCGAGAGGGACGAGGAATCGAACCCGGATCGGCCACGTGCGAGACAAACGCCCTACCCGCTGTGCTATCTACTACTTTATAAAATAAAAAAATATTAAAATTATTAAAAAAAAAGGAAAGGAAAAAAGAAAAGGAAGACAACAGTCCAAGAGCAGGGAGCAGCCTCTGAATTATTCACAGGAGGACGAGGTGGGGAGTCTGGCGCCCCCTGGTGGCCGGACGCTGTGGTGCATGCGGCAGATTTTCAGGATATTTATTTGTGTGTCCTTGGACGGAACCGGACAATCATGCGTCCACGCGGACAGGTCTGCAGGGGTGAGACCGATGCTGCCCGACCCAGTCCTGTGGGCGCTACAAAGGCCCGCAGGACACACAGATACAGGGGGACAGGGAATGGAGAGATGGTGTCCATGGGCACAGCTTCTCGGTCACCAGCGCCGGAGTGACAGCACAGCGGGGAGGGCGCTGGCCTTGCACACGGCCCACCCTGGTCCAATCCTGAACCCCACCAGGAGTGACCCCTGAGCACAGAGGCAGGAGTCAGCCCTGAGCCACAGCTGCTCTGCCCTCCTCAACAGACAAGCAAGAACCATGAGACAGATGCCGTGTGGAAACCTAGCGCACGGCTTGGAGACTCCAGGGATGAGTCGCCTCTGAATAAAGCCCAGCTGGGCTCGAGAACAAGAGTCCTGGGTCCCCTGGCGTCACGGGGACCCGTGTGACTCAGCTCTGCAGGTGACCAGCTGCAGGGGAGGAGGAGGAGGAGGAGGAGAGGAGGAGGAGGAGGAGGAGGAGGAGGAGGAGGAGGAGGAGGAGGGAGAGAGGGGCGTGGTGAGTCTCAGAGTCCTAGGGTCAGGGAAAGTGTCGGGAGCCAGGTGTCCTGGGAAGGCCCAGACACGGGACCAGGCACCACGGAGAGTTGTAAAAAAGACGGGCCACGATAAAAATAGACTGACCCGAACAAACACCATGACCTCTTAGCACCTGTATTGCAAACCATGATGCACAAAAGGAAAAGGAGAGAGAGAGAGAGGAGAGAGAGGAGAGAGAGAGAGAGAGAGAGAGAGAGAGAGAGAGAGAGAGAGAGAAAGGGAGAGAGAGGGAGAGAAAGAGGAAGAGAGGGAGAGAGAGAGGGAGAGAGAGGAGAGGGAGAGAGGGAGGGAGAGAGAGAGGGAGAGAGAGAAAGGGAGAGAGAGGGAGAGAGAGAGGGAGAGAGAGAGAAGGAGAGAGAGAGAGAGGAGAGAGAGAGGGAGAGAGAGAAAGGGAGAGAGAGGGAGAGAGAGAGGGAGAGAGAGAAGGAGAGAGAGAGAGGGAGAGAGAGAGGGAGAGAGAGAAAGGGAGAGAGAGGAGAGAGAGAGGGAGAGAAAGAGGGAGAGAGGGAGGGAGAGAGAGGAGGGAGAGAGAGAGGGAGAGAGAGAGGGAGAGAGAGAAAGGGAGAGAGAGGGAGGGAAAGAGAGAGGGAGAGAGAGGGAGGGAGAGAGGAGAAAGGGGGAGAGAGAGAAAGGGAGAGAGAGAGGAAGAGAAAGACGGAGAGAGGGAGGAGAGAGAGAGGGAGAGAGAGAAAGGAGAGAGGAGGAGAGAGAGGGAGGAGGGGGTCGAGAGAGAGAAGGAAAGAGCTCCCGTAGAGGGGGTGGGGGGACTGGGGATGGTGGTGGGTAAAGGGGGGTCACTGGGGGTGGCAAATGTGCACTGGCGGAGGGACGGGTGCCGGATACCGTATGACTGAAACCCGGTCATGAGCTGCTTTGTAAGGGTCTATCTCACGGATACCCGGTTTACAAAGTTACTCTGTTTACTGTTTCTGGCATATCGAATATGCCATTAAAAAGTTAAAAAAAAGTGATGTGGAGTTCATGCCAGTTCAATCAGGTTAATCAATGGCTGAATAAAATAGTAAGGACTGTAATATTTTTTAAAAAAAAGGAGCAGATGGGCTAGAGCGGGGACTGCTGGGGTCTGGTGATCTCGAGAGGAGCCCAAAGGAGTGAGAAGGGGGTAAGTCACGGCAACGTGGGTCCAGGAAGCCACGCTGAGCCTGGGAAGCAGGCGGGAGAGGGGGTCGGAGTCTGACCTCGGGAGAAGAGTGCCGGATCAGCGCTGAGGCGGTGGGGACGGGCCAGGGGACCGGGGCTGCTGGTAAGACACGGCCCTCGATGCGTTTAAACAAGCTTAATGAGGGGCTGGAGCCATAGCAGACAGCAGGGAGGGCATTTGCCTTGCACGCGGCTGACCCAGGTTCGATTTCCAGCATCCCATATGGTCCCCTGAGCACTGCCAGGAGTAATTCCTGAGTGCAGAGCCAGGAGTAACCCCTGAGCATCGCCAGGTGTGACCCAAAAAGAAAAAAAAAAAACAAGCTCAATGGGGCCAGAGGGTAGATGGCTCAGCGGGGAGGGCGTTTGCCTTGTAAAGGGCCGACCCAGGTTCAATCTCGGCATCCCACAGGGTCCCCCCCACTGCCCCCAGCACCGCCAGGAGTAATTCCTGAGTGCAAGGCCAGTAGTGACCCCTGAGCATCACCAGGTGTGACCCAAAAAGCAAAAACAAGACAAATAAAAACCCAAAAAGCAAGTTTTAACCACATGGACTTGGTGAGTCATTTGCAAGTGCAGGGTTGAGTGTTGACTTGATAAAACCCTGGTCCATCCAAGGGTTCCCTCCATCCTGCAGCCTTTCCTTGCCCCCCGTCCCCCCCCGCCCACCCCCTGGTCCAGAATGTCGCTGTCTTCTCAGCAGGACACTCTGGGCCCGCTGGCGGGCTCTGCGTCCCCTCTCAGCCTGTTCCCGCCGGCCACCGGCCACGTTCGGAACCTGTGGATTGAACTGTGTGTGTGTGTGTGTGTGTGTGTGTGTGTGTGTGTGTGTGTGTGTGTGTGTGTGTGTGTGTGGTGTAGTCCCCTGCAGGTCGGCGGGAGTCGCCTTCTCTCTCCTGCCGCGTCTGTCCCATCCATTCCCCAGGGCTGGTGTCTCTGTGGCTTGCCCAGGGCGGTGCTGGCCTCAGGTTCTTCTGCTGGGATGATTTTCCACCGACCGCAGGAGCTTCCCTTTCGGTCCTTGTGCTCCCACGGATTGCCGGCTTGTCACGTCAGGGTTTGGACAAGGGATGGATTCTGGATTTGGAGGGCGGGGTTGCTTCCTGGGCAGGGGTGGGGGCGGGGTGGGGGGAAGGGCGGGGCTTAGTAGCGGGAGATGCTTCTGGATCTTGGGGGCTTCCCGGGGCCCTGGGGGGGGAGGTCTAGCAGCCCACGAGGGAGAAGGAACTCGATTTAACGCTGCCACCAAGGAGTGGCGAGGGTGCTCTGTGATGATGGCGGGCTCTGTCTCCAGTGCTCACGGCAGGAGGGGGGGGCACCCTGGCTGCCTGTGTTCTGTGGAAAAAGCTGAGTTCTCTGGCCTGGGGACCAAAGCCCGAGGGGCCCGGGCCGCGTGTGAGGGGTCATGTCCGGCCTCGGCTTGCAGCTCCGGTTTAAGAGGCTTGAGTAACTCAGCCGCTGCCCAGAGCAGGATCTCGGACCCGGATCAATACTGCTTTATTTCGTTTTCTCTTTCCTCCGCAAAGTCATCAGCCTCAGGATTCTCCATCACGGGCATCCAGGACGGTCAGCCGGGAAAGACGCTTCTGCTCTGGCCCCCCAACTTCCTGTAGCTTGAATAGGGGGAGGGGGGCGAGACCAGCTGTCGCCAGAGGTGCGTGGCGGGTGGGGGTGGGGGTGGCCCACGGTTGGTGCTTCCTCCCCGGGTGGACGCTGACCTGGGGTCACTGGCATCTTTGCAGGGGGCTCTCCTGGGCTGCTCCCTGGACGCGCCCCTTCTCCGGTGCCCTGGGGTCTCCGGGGGGTCTCGGTCAGGGTGTCCAGTGCCCCTGGCACCCCCGGCCACCAGCCCGGCATAGTGACACCTGCCTTCGGGCTGTGGGGAGACACAGAAGAGGGTCCAGCCTGGCCTGGCCACATGCCCACCACGGAGCACTGTCCAGTCGGTGGAGACGGCGGGCGCTTCCATCTAGGCGGTTCCTGGAGGCTCAGAAACCCGCAAAGCACGAATAGCTCGGGGCTGCCGGCCTGCCCGGCACAGTGACGGCTCAGTCCGCCAGGCCAGCGGGAATATCTGGCGCTGGCCGGGGTCGGGGGCCCACACCTTAATTTTCTTTCTTTCTTTCTCTTTCTTTCTTTCTTTTCTTTCTTTCTTTCTTTCTTTCTTTCTTTCTTTCTTTCTTTCTTTCTATTCTTTCTTTCTTTCTTTCTTTCTTCCTTCCTTCCTTCCTTCCTTCCTTCCTTCCTTCCTTCTTCTTTCTCTTTCTTTCTTTCTTTCTTTCTTTCTTTCTTTCTTTCTTTCTTTCTTTCTTTCTTTCTTTCTTTCTTTCTTTCTTTCTTTCTTTCTTTCCTTTCTTGCATCACACCCAGCGATGCTCAGGGGTCACTCCTGGCTCTGCACTCAGGAATTACTCCTGACGGTGCTCGGGGGACCCTATGGGATGCTGGGAATCGAACCCGGGTCGACCGCGTGCAAGGCAAACGCCCTACCCACTGTGCTATCGCTCCAGCCCTCCAGACCTTAATTTTCTTTTTTTTTTGCTTTTTGGGTCACACCCGGTGATGCACAGGGGTCACTCCTGGCTCTGCACCACTCAGGAATCACTCCTGGCGGTGCTCAGGGGACATATGGGAGGCTGGGAATCGAACTTGGGTTGACCGCGTGCAAGGCAAACGCCCTCCCCGCTGTGCTATCGCTCCAGCCCCCCAGACCTTAATTTTCTTTTCTTCTCCTTTTTTTTCTTGGCTCTGCACCACTCAGGAATCACTCCTGGCGGTGCTCGGGGGACCCTGTGAGGCGCTGGGGACCGAACCCAGGCCGGCCTCGTGCCAGGCTAATGCCCTCCCCGGCTGGATGATGGCTCCGGCCCTTACACCTTGATTTTCGTGGCTCCAAACTCTTGTCCGGGTCGTGGCCTGGAGGGGCCTCCTGGGACGTGTCCTGTGGGACCCACTCTGCTTCCCGGGCCGGCGAGGCAGGAGCCAGGGATGGCGGGGACAGAGGTGGGTACCACCGACCCCCAGAAACACTCTACGAGAGCAGCCTCGGGACACCCCGACTCTCAGTGAAAACCCTGGGAATGTCGCCCAGCCCAGCCACCAGCCCCCTCCGGCTCCCGAACTCCGAGTCCAAAGGAGGAACCCGGGCCAAAGCTGCCAGGCACCCCCGGCCCGGCCAGGCCGGACACACGGGACCCCTCGGGAGGTGGCCCCTCTCTCCCAGAGCCCGCCGACGCCGGGTGACCCTCCGGGCGGCCCTGAGCGCTCGGAGGTGGCAAAGCGCCTGGATCCCGTCGTCCCCAGATGTGACTTACTATGAACGGGGCATCTGCGGAGAATTTCCATGTATTTTTAATCACATGCCATCAGCATACTTTGCATTTAAAAGAGTATTTCATAGATGACAAAACTGGTAAAAATTGGAAAATGCCTGAGCTGGAAAGATGCATGGGTGGGGGGGGAGGGGGGCTCAGTCGCTGGAGCCTTCGCCTCAGCTGGAGTGAGAGGCGGGGCCCCTCTCCAGGGTGCAACAAGCGGGCACACCCTCTCCCACCTGGGGTGGCCTTGTCCAGCGGCATTTCTCTCTCTCTCTCTCTCCCTCCCTCCCTCCCTCCTTCTCTCTTTCTCTCTCTCTGGGTCACACCCATCAATGCTCAGGGGTTCCTCCTGGCTCTGCACTCAGGAATTCCTCCTGGCAGTGCACAGGGGACCCTATGGGATGCTGGGGATTGAACCCGGGTTCGCCGCATGCAAGGCAAACACCCTCCCTGCTGTGCTATCACTCTGGCCCCATAAAATAATTTTGAATTTTACTTTTGCCTTTTATTATTTTTTTAAAAAAACTCTTCCTGGGGGCTGGAGTGATAGCACAGCGGGGAGGGCGTTTGCCTTGCACGCGGTCAACCCGGGTTCGATTCCCAGCATCCCATAGGGTCTCCTGAGCACCACAAGGAATAATTCCCGAGTGCAGAGCCAGGAGTAACCCCTGTGCACCGATGGGTGTGACCCCCCCAAAAAATAAAAACCTCTTCCTATTGATTGAGGTCCTGTGATTTACAACACTATTCGTGCTGGGTTCCTGTGGACATGATTTAGACACCGACTCTCCCCCCGCCCAAGGGCCCCGGTGTCCCTCCCTTTCACCACTTTCGCCTTTTTGAATGGATTTATCCCTCGTCGCCCAGGCTGTAGGGTTTCAGAGGTCTACTCTGCTACCTCCTTGGTGTACCTCCAAAGTCCTGGGACTCTCTCACCCCTGAAGGACCCCTCCATCCTCCCCGCCATCCACCCGGGGTCCTCCGGGGCCGGGACCCCTCTGGTGGGTGGCCTAGTGACCCAGACACGTATCCCAACCCTGAATGCCGAGAACATGCGAGAACATGTTGATTCACGTCAGGGAAATGCAAGTTGCATCTCAGCGGGCCTCCAGCCGGGGAGACACCCTGGACCCCCGCCCCCCCCCAGGCGGAACTCACGTCACATGGAGAGAGAGTTGGCAGCTGGGTGGGAGGAGCTGGCCGAGGGGCTGTGAGCCAAAACACGCAGACGGCTCCTGAGGTGAAGAGAGGAGGCAGGGCCGGCGGCCACCGTCCTAGCTGAGTCCTGTGAGGCCGGTCCTGGACTCCGGGGCTGTCCGAGTTGTCACCTGTGCTGGAGCAAGTCTCTCAGGGGGTGGCCTTTTTAATTTATTATTTATTTATTTTTGAGTCACACCCGGCGACGCACAGGAGTTACTCCTGGCCCTGCACTCAGGGTGCTCGGGGGACCCTATGGGATGCCGGGGACTGAACTCACGTTGGCTGCGTGCAAGGCAAATGCCCTCCCCACTGTGCTATCACTGCGGCCCCCGTGGCCGTTTGTTACAGCGATGCCAAGTGTAGAACCCCTGCCCCCCCCACTCCCCTCTTGCACCCAAGAAGAATCTACCGGATTGGACGGAGCTTATAGATGCTGGAAGGGGACGTGTTGACACTCGCTGAGGCTCAAGCGAGACAGCGTGACATAAGTCTCCCAGTACCTGTGGTCGAGGCCACCTCCTGACCCCCAAATGTCTCTCTGCAGACATGCATGGAGTGGTAGTTGGTTTTCACAGCCCTTTGGGGTGTGTGTGTGTGTGTGTGCGTGCGCGCGTTTGATAAAGAGATAAAGAAGAGCCGAGGGTCTCTCGGGGAAGGGAGCATCCCCATGTCCAAGGTGACCCCTCCTCATTTCCAAGAGCAGCCCCCAATGCGCCGCTGGCCCACCAGGGACCCAGCAGGGCAGGGGGCCCTCCCGCCCCCGCCTTGCTCTGCGGGGTTACTCCTGGCTCATGCCCACTCCCCCGGCCCTTCTGTCCCCAGATCTGCCTGCCTTCCCTCCATTACGCACAGCCCTTCTCTTCAGTTCCTGTATCCCTGCCCGGGGCCCACAAACTCTTTGGCTTTCGTTGAGATTCTGATTTTTTTTTTTCTTTTTGGGTCACACCCGGTGATGCACAGGGCTGACTCCTGGCTCTGCACTCAGGAATTACCCCTGGCGGTGCTCAGGGGACCCCATGGGATGCTGGGAATCGAACCCGGGTCAGCCGCGTGCAAGGCAAATGCCCTACCCGCTGTGCTATCGCTCCAGCCTCTTTCGTTGAGATTCTGTGTGCCACTTATTTTTCTTTTCAGGTTGAGACTCTGGGTTTCTGATGTTGGGTCAGTCGCTTTAGTAACCCCGTGACTTAGTTTCCGTCAATATGAAATGCCAGGGCTCCTGGCACCTACCTCCAAGGGTTGCGCTGAGCGAACACAAACAGAAGGCTTAATTTTGAGCCTGGGTACCTGTCTTCTGCGTGTGGGCGATGGAGGGGCAGGCCCCGAGGATTCCTGTTGGCGAATGAGGGAAGCGCATCCTGGCTGAGCAGCCCGAGGGCGGCAGGTAAGGCCTTGAGCGACCAAACTCTGGGTAGGATGGGAAGGAACCAGGAGGGTCCTTCCCACATCCGGCTCTTCTCTCTCCCTGGAGACCTGCCAAGACTTTTTTTTTTTCTTTTTGGGTCACACCCGGCAATGCACAGGGGCTACACCTGGCTCTGCACTCAGGAATTACTCCTGGCGGTGCCAAGGGGACCCTATGGGATGCTGGGAATCGAACCCGGGTTGGCCGCGTGCAAGGCAAACGCCCTCCCCGCTGTGCTCTCGCTCCAGCCCCACGCCAAGACTTTTCTGTTGTCATTTTGGGAAAGACTTTTCCCGGCCCCCATCTCCACCCGTTGGGAAAAGTTGGTGTTCTTAGCCTTTCTGCTAGGGATGGGGGTAGAACTCTGCCTCCTTGGACCACGGTCCTCTGGTCTTGCAGGGGGAAGCGCTGTGATTGGGTCAGCTGGAGTCACGTGACCGCACAGGTTGCCGCCCCCTCCCCCTGATTGGTTCCATTGGAATCACATGACCGGTTTTGGGGGGAACTGGCCCGGCTGGTGTCTTAGTTCCCAAAGAAGTCACTGATACCACACGGAAGGTGGAAAAAAAAGCCAAACGGAACAGAACAAAGACTGCCTGGCCAATTTTCCGCCGTGGAAATGGCTTCTCAGCCTGTGGTCCTCTGTTCATTAGCAGAACCTCAAGGGTCCTTGTTTATAGAGTGGAAATTTCAAAGACCCAGTGGCGAGGGCTGAGAAGCTTCTAGAACCTGATGATGCGGGCACCTCGCGGGTGCCACCGAGAGCCTTCGCTCGGCCCCTCTCCTGCAGCGGAGGAGGAGGGGCGGGGAGGCCACTCCGTCAATAATACGGGGCTTCCTGGGGGGACGCGCCAGCCCCCCGCGCTCTCCCGGCAAATGCGACTTGAGAAGGATGCTCTTACCACTTAGTAATTAGGCCGTGATTGTTGTTTATCTGTGCACTGTACTGTAACTCCCTCTGCCCGGGGCTGGTGCTGGAGCTGGGAAAATACAATTTCCTCCAAACTAATTTAGTTTTAAGAGGAAAATGAAAGTTTAAAGTAGTTTAATGTTTCGGCAAAACCATAATGGCTGGGGAAGATTGGACGATGTGAACCAATAAAACCCTCTAATTCTGATAATAACTCAAGGCTTAACTCCTTCCCACATCAACACCCATCCCACGGCTGACGTCCCACATGGGCCAACCTGGATCCCGCAGACGGTCGGACCATCCTTCTTTATTTTCATGGATAATGATTAAAATAATAATAAAAAAGGCTTCACTTTTGACCTTAGTTGAATCCTGCAGATACAGCCGTTAACATCACCGATGGAGCTTGGGAGTTCTGCCCTGAGGCAGCCCCGGGATTTATGGGTGTCCACTCAGCCAGAGTTCCTAGACCTGGGCTTCTTGGGGAGAGAGTCTAGACTTGCTCTCAACATGCCAGAGAGCTGTGGGAAGGGCAAGAGTCAAAACATGGGCTCCGAAATGTGTGTGTTCCAGGAGCCTGGTTCTCTCGTTCATAAAACAGGGAGAAGGTGGGAGATGGGTGGGGTGGTTGGGGGAGTTGACTGGCAGAGGCATGGAAAGCACTTGGCCAATGAGAGGGCTGGGAGTTGCCTTGATGGCTGTATCACCTGCCCTGTGCACTGGGCGCAATCGGACTGACCGCTGCAGCGTTGCCTCCTGTCACTGGCCTTGATCTACTTGCATTCCAGCCTGTTAACCATTGTAAACCAAATCTCACGAGAAGATTCGCTTGTATGTGTGTTTTCCTAGCTTCCCCCACCCCCCCATCACCTGGAAAGCTCCTATTGGGTGTCTGCGAATCGGTTCGGATTCCATCTGTTCTACTGTTCAGAGTTCCTTGCTCCCTCCTTCTCTGTCTGCACAAACACGACTTTTGTTCTATGATTTCTCTCTTCACATGACCTTCTGCAGCAGCAGGTGGTGTGTTCTTGTCCTCCTGATGTGGAGGGACACGTCTCACCAGGTCCATGTCTTACTAGTCCTCAGAGCGCCATGCCCGCTCCAGACAGACATCACTAAGTGATAGCTGTGAGCTTGTCTTTCTGCTGCTGTTTCGCTTCAGCAGGCATGATCAATCAACCAGAACCGCCCTGTGAAGGGCAGCTTCTTTCTGGGCCTGGAGCAGAAGGGCTTGCTGACCAGTGCTTCTCAAAGCCTGTTCCTAAACCGCTTGTATCAGTAGCTTTAATCTCTGGTGCTTCATCACCAGCTTAAAAACTTGCTGAACCAGAGAGAGAGAGAGAGAGAGAGAGAGAGAGAGAGAGAGAGAGAGAGAGAGAGAGAGAGAGAGAGAGAGAGTGTCAAGGTGATTGCCTTGCATGTAGCTGACCCGGGTTCAATCCTCGGCACCACACATGGTTCCCTGATCCCTGTCAGAAGTGACCCCTGAGTACAGAGCCAGGACTAAGCCCTGAGCACCCCTGAATATGGCCCCCAAACAAAAGAACAACAAAAAGTCAAAGAACTTTGTGGGTCGTGCTCAGTAGTGGGGTTGCTGGATCCCCATGTCCTTACCTTGGTCTTGGGTTCACTGAAGGGAGGGGAGTCTATTTCAATATCTCATTCCTTCATTTGGAAAACATCATAAAAAAGGAGTGAAGGGGAGGGTGGCTCCTCGCTTGACAGATTTTTGATTCTTTTTTTTTTGTTTGTTTTTTGGGTCACATCTGGCGATGCTCAGGAGTTACTCCTGGTGGTGCTCGGGGGACCCTATGGGATGCTAGGGATCGAACCCGGGTTGGCTGTGTGTAAGGCAAATGCCCTACATGTTGTACTATCGCTCCAGCCCCTCTGATTTATTTATTGATTTTTAATTTTGGGGGCCACATCCAGAGGTGGTCAGGGCTTACTCCTGTCTCTTCATTCCGGGTGGGTCGGGGAGCCTTGTCCAGTGCCAGGGATTGACCCTGGCTTGGCTGCATGCAAGACAAGTGCCCTGCCCGCTGTTCTATCTCTCTGCACCGCTCCCCAACCTCTGATTTAGGATTTGAACTGATTTTTTTTGGTCACACCTGGCGATGCACAGGGGTTACTCCTGGCTCATGCACTCAGGAATTACTCCTGGCGGTGCGCAGGGGACCATATGGGATGTTGGGAATCGAACCCAGGTCGGCCGCGTGCAAGGCAAATGCCCTACCCGCTGTGCTATTGCTCCAGCCCCAGGATTTTAACTGATTTATCTCCCTGAAACCTGGTCCTCAGGAGACTTTCCTTTCACTGTCTATCTCTCTCCAATTTTATTAAAAAATTACATAATTTAGTTTTGGGGGTCTCCCAAGTGCTGCTCAGGTAACCTGGCGCCCTTCCAGGTGGCTTCTAGCCAAGAGGACCAGCAGTTCTTTTAAGGGTCAGGCAACAGGGTGCTCCTCGGCCCTGCAGTGCTGGGGATGACCCGGTCACCTGGCAGTGTGCAGAGGCCTCCAGCGGTTTTTCTGAAGATACTCGGGGAGCCACAGGTGGTGCTGGGGATCACGCCCGGGTTGGCCACATGCATGGCGTGTGCCCTAGTTCCTGTACTG
This sequence comes from Sorex araneus, assembly GCF_027595985.1. Lineage (NCBI taxonomy): Eukaryota > Metazoa > Chordata > Mammalia > Eulipotyphla > Soricidae > Sorex > Sorex araneus. Next base: position 218,724,026 of record NC_073305.1, read on the forward strand.
TCTCACTGGCCTCTGCAATTTTAAAGCCTCAGGTTTCTCTCCTCCTCTCCTCCTCGTGCAATCTTTCATCACCAGGGATGTTTATTGTATTTGGGCCAAGACAGAGGTGGCTTGGCTTTGGCCGGCAGCCAAGGTGTCAAAATTTTGGGACAAATACCGAGTGAATTTTGAAGTTGGGAAGCAGCTTTTCTCTAAGAGTGAATCCACAGAGGCCTCTGCCCCTCACCTTTCTTCCATGGATGGAGTCAAAGTCTGATTTGCAGCCCCCTTTCTGCAGACAGTGACCCCCCCCCCGGGACACAACACAGCAGCCTTGGGGCAGGGGATCTGCCTCTGATTTTCTTCCCCTCAAAAGACCTCTTTGTCCAATTATCCTGAGCAGGTGACAGCCAGAGCATTCCAGGCAGGGTTTGAGGCAAGGATTGAGAATGGAGGTTGGCAAGAAATTCAGGGAGGCGTAGGGGTGGGGAAGGTGAAGTGAAGGAAGAAGGATGGGGAGAAGAAATTCATTCTTCCTGTTTTTTAGCATGATTTTTCTTTGTTCTCTCTCTCTCTCTCACATACACACACACACACACACACACACACACACACACACACACACCATTGCTCTGGGTCAACTGGTCTACCTAAACACTAGGAAGAAAATGGATGTTTGTAGCATAGTGGTTGTATATTGGAGTCTTGGCTTCTATTGCTCCCCCACTGCATTTCTTCTGGATGTATATATCAGAAGAGGAAGGCCCTCAGGAACGGAATCAATGCCCTTGAAAAGGAAAAGGTTCTGCAGCTAGCTAGGCGGTCTTCCAACCACATAAGGAAGCAACGAGCAATCTGCCGTCCGCAAACCAGGAGGCCGGCTCTCAGACCAGGTCGACCCCCAGCACCTGGGTCTTGCTCATCGCAGCCTCCAGACAGGAGAAACTAAGGTTTGTTTTTTGTTAAAGCCATCCGGGCGATACTGATCTGATACAGCAACCCCAGTGGAGTAAAATGGCATCCTAGCATATTTCTAGGTCACATATTTAACACAAGGGGCTTTTTCAGAGTGTCTTTATCCACTGTGGACTTGGGTCCATTGTGGGCGGGGGAGGGGGGCAGCATCTTACAATTCCGTCTACCAAAGCTTAGTGCGATGCTTCTCAGCCAGATGGCCACCGTGGCCCTGAATGAGGGTCTGTGTTCCTGGTGTCTAGGGGGCAGAGGTCATGACCTTGCTAAATATCCCCCAGTGCACAGTATGACCCTCCACGCCAGTGTGCTCTGGCTCCTGTGTCAACAGTGCCCAAAGTAGAACAGTGGCTGGACCTGAGGGACAGTACAGGAGGTCAGGAGTCTTCCCTGCACACGCCAAAGCCCAGTCTGGGTTTGATCCCCACCACCGCATCCGGTCCCCCAAGCCCTATCAGGAGTGATCCCGGAGCCCAGAGCCAGGATTAAGCCCTGAGCACTGCTGGGTGTGGCCCCCAAACAAAACAAAACAAAGAAAATGAAAGTAAGGGGGCTGGAGTGATAGCACAGCGGGTAGGGCATTTGCCTTGCACACGGCTGACCCAGCATCCCATATAGTCCCCTGAGCACCGCCAGGGGTGATTCCTGAGTGCATGAGCCAGGAGTGACCCCTGTGCATCGCCGGGTGTGACCCAAAAAGCAAAAAAAAAAAAAAAAAGAAAAAGAAAACGAAAGTAAGGACATAGAACATAGACTTAAATGAGGCCCAGGAGAGCCCTAAAGACTGGTCAGGGTTCAAGAAGAGGAAAGTGGGGGAATCAGAAGGAAGTTGGGGTGGTGTGACCTAAAGTGGGATGATTCAAAGGTGGAAGCAACCAATGGTCTGCAGAGGTTCATTGTAGTATGGTGGAACTTAGAACAGGGCAGGCATCTTCTTTTTCCTTTTTTTAAAAAAAACTTTCTTTTAAAATTTATTTATTTATTTATTTATTTATTTATTTGCTTTTTGGGTCACATTTGGTGATGCATAAGGGTTACCCCTGGCTCTGCACTCAGGAATTACCCCTGGCGGTGCTCTGGGGACCCTATAGGATGCTGGGAATCGAACCTGGGTTGGCTGTGTGCGAGGCAAACGCCCTCCCCGCTGTGTTATGGCTCCAGCCCCACTTTTAAAATTTTTTATTGAATCACTGTGAGATACAGTTGCAAAGTTTCATGACTGAGTTTCAGTCACACAAGGATTGAACACCTGTCCCTTCACCAGTGTACGTTTTCCACCACCAATGTCCCCATCAGTATCCCTCCTGCCACCCCCACCCCCTGCCACCCCCTGCCTCTGTGGCAGGCACCTTCCTTTTTACTCTCTCTCTCCTTTTGGGCATCACGGTCAGGGCGGGGATTTTCTGAATAGCTACCGCACCAAACCCAACCCCATCTCGTCAACCCCAAAGTCAAGGCCGTAGGAAAGAAGAAAATGCTTCAGTGGTTGGCTGGAACAGGAAGGCGTCCACTCGATTAAGCCCTCAAGAGGACACGGGTTTCTATTAAACGGCGTCTGCTCTGATGGCCTTTCCTGTCATCCCTTTGAGCCTGGTGAACTTGTTTCCGGATGTTCTAAAAATTGGAATCAGTGGGCCACAGCGTTTTCCTTTTGTGACACAGTTATATTTCCCCTCTCCAAATGGGAGCTACAGCTAGAAGCTCCTTCTCTGGAAAATTGTACATTTCATAATAAAAGGGACTCGGGGACTTGCTGCCTGCCCCCACCCTCCCCCACTTGAAGCCACTTGGTGGGTGAGGAACGCTGGAATCCGCCTATTTCACAATTTTCCCCCATTGTTTCCAAAACCTTTCTCCCGGAACTACCTGGATCCAGGACTAGAGGGCATTGTGTACCCAGAAACCGAGCCGGAGGAGCCAGGAGCCGGGAGGAGAGCGCCTTCGATTTTCACACAAAAAGGCTTGTTCACTGCTCAGTTAACAAGTAAGCCCTTCCCTGTTCCCAGGAGGGAATAAAGGCAGCCCCCTGTGAAGGAAGGGATGGGAGACGGGGAGGAGCTGCCTCCCTGCGCCTCTCATTTGTATGTTGATGAAATGTCTGCGGTCTCCCCCGAGTTCAAGTGCCCGCTCTGGATTGATTTCCCAGCAAGGCTTCTGCTGTGTTGGGACGCACAGTTTATGGGGAGGGCTGGGGTGGGGGGGGCTCCGAGGCGGGAAGTCCCAGCCTTGCTCCTGGCTTCCTGTGGGATCTCAGGAAGTCCCCCCCCCCCACCACACACACACACTCCTGCCCATCTTGGCACTTCTCTGTTCTGATTTGGAAAAAATATAAAGGCCACCCGCATCCCGCCACCCCCGGGCATCAGCCGGCCCCAGGCTGCCTGTGCAGACTTCAGTGCTGTGGAGAGGTGGGGAGAGGCCTGGGGGAGGCGTGTCGCCAAAGAAGCAAGCCCGATGAGCGTGGAAACGGGAGTGTCAGGAGACGCCACACCAGTGGAGGCCCGGCAGGTCCAGCGGCGGGGCTGATGGGTCTGCGGATGTGGTCGCATTGTTCCGAAGCCAAGTGCTGCCTCGGACGGTCTCTGAGAGAGCCCCGCTCCCCGTCCTCCCCCGAACCCGCTCCCCTTGTGTGTGGTCCTCACCACCAGCAAAGGGGGGCGTGATGGACGCCGCGGGGGAAGTTAGGGTGCCGAGAGGTGGCCGGCTCCTTTCCGGGCGTGCTCTCTCCCTCGACGCTTCTCCTCTGAAGTCAGCCGGGGAGATGCTGGTGACGGGGAAAGGCAGTTGTCAGGCCCACAGTGGGCAAGGAACCAAGGCTGTCCTCCCAGCCCCTCTGACCCATGTCCAGACAGTCATGCCAATGAGCTCAGGGTGGAGTGTGTGTGTGTGTGTGTGTGTGTGTGTGTGTGTATGTGTGGTTGTCTTCCTCCAGTAGAGGTTTTTTTTTTTTTTTTTCTTTTTGGGTCACACCCGGCAATGCACAGGGGTTACTCCTGGTTTTGCACTCAGGAATTACTCCTGGCGGTGCTCAGGGGACACTATGGGATGCTGGGATTCGAACCCGGGTTGACTGCATGCAAGGCAAACGCCCTACCCACTATGCTATATCGCTCCAGCCCCTCCAGTAGAGTTTTCAGATAACACTGAAGCCCTAGCTCACAGTTTGGAGAGAGATTAGAGACAGAGAGACAGAGAGAGGGAGAGAGAGATAAAGAGACAGAGACAGAGAGACAGAGACAGAGACAAAGAAACAGAGAGAGAAAGACAGAGAAAGATGAGAGAGAGAGAGAGCGAGAGAGAGACAGAGAGAGAGAGAGACAGAGAGAGAGAGAGAGAGAGAGAGAGGCACGTGAACACCTCGACTCTGTGCCTAGATCCTGACCTAGACAAACGGAATGGTCATCTATGTCAACTGTCATAAGAAACCAAGTTTTGGGGCAATCTGTGCCCTACTAATAGTTAAGCCAAGCCTGATGGAGACGCTTTTCAAACGGTGGAGTGAGGTTGGGCCAGTCCGTTCATTTCTCCAGCCTTTCTCACGGTGAATGGTACCCATGTTCTGAAGTCTTCCTGATGTGCTCATGAATCAAAGTGCTTGCGTGGTGACTGTTAGGCGTGGATCGAGGTCTCCCTATGACGACAAAGAGACTCCAGAGGCTGCAAACAGCAAGCAGGGTTTATTGTGAGACTGGCTAGCCAGGGTCCGGCCGCCTACGCGGACACGCAGGTCCAGCAGGTTGGGCAAAAGACTCCGAGCTTCTCCAAAGGAGATCTTATATAGGCCTTCCCCGGCCGTTACAGCAGAGCCCGCGCAGTTCATAGCCAATAGATTTGTAATATTGCAAACTTTCTTAACCAATCCATTTCAAAGGACATCACTCCGTAGCCTATGGTTTTAGAGATCAGTATTCGCGCCAATATTCAGGAATGTCCCGGTTCTGGGGGCAGTCCTGGGTCTTGTGACATGGGTCTTGTGAGAAGCATCTGGTACCTGGTCTGACCACCACCCTTCTTGTGACCCCGGGCTCCTGTATCCAAATTCCTTGCTCAGGGGCAGAAAAACAAGTTATTCTGCCATGCGGGCTCCTGTAAAAAGAGTCTTGAGAAAGCTAAATTGATTCCTGTGGTCTGTCCTGGGCCAGTCCTTCACAGTGATTAGTATATGAACAATAAATGTCAGCCATCATCACTATCATTATCACCGAACACCAGAGACGGCTGTTTGCAGAGAAGTAGTAGTGGTTGTTTTCCTGTCCTTCTTCGTCCAGCAGAGATACCATCACTGCATGCAAATTTAACTGGCCGATCAGAGTTTCCTTGCTCTGGAAACAGTATCAGTCCAAGGAGTGAACTCAAACCTCAAAGGACCAATGAGGCCTTTCCTGAGATTCGCCTAGAGCCACTGGGAGAGAGAGAGAGAGAGGCTGGGAGGAAGCTTCTAGAATTGAATAGACTTTCCAGTGGCTCAAAAATGGGAGAGAAATCTGTTAACCTTTCTTTTCTCCCAAACAGAGGCCGTCAGTGATTTCTAGGGAAGCTCTTTGATGTTTATTTCCATGAGGTAAATCCCAGTGATTAATGAAGGCTAAAGAAAAAAAATTCCCCACAGAAGCAAACACAAGAGAAGGGACCCCCACTAACACCCCCCAAAGCCTGTCAGCAGACGTCTCGGGGTGTAATTGGCTTTGAGCTCAGGGCTCTCAAGCGGCCATAGAAATTGGTTCTTTTCACCTGAGAGAATGCTCTGGGCTGCTTTTTATCACCCTCAGAACAGGGCTGGGTTGGGGACAGCCTGAGGGGTCCCCTCTGCTCCAGATTCTAGGACACCCCCAAAGGGGGAAGCTGTCCTGTCTCCCCAGTGCCATTGCTTTAGGGGATTGTGGGCACCTTAGGAGATGCCAGTCCCTCAGAGGTTGGCTTTTTTTATTTTATTTTTTCTTATTATGAGTCTCTTGCCCGCACGCCTGGCTGTCTTCCCCGGGGCCCCTCGGAGGGGACGGGCTCCAGCTTCCCTCCCCACCCTGAGCAGAGCTCCCGGCGGCCGAAGACCACCGGAACCTAGCCACAGCCATGCTCAAGGCCCCTCTCCACACAGTCAGACAAGCCTCAAGCATGAAGGTACCAGCAGAGGAACCCAGGCGTGTGTAATTTCATCAACGGCCAACATCCAGAGACTTAAAAGCAAGCTCCCAGATATCTTATAGCCTACTTCTCCCTCTGGGAGAAACTGGCAAGCTACTGAGAGTTTCCTGCCCACATGGGACAGCCTCGCAAGCTTCCCATGGTGTATTCATATGCCAAAGCCAGTAACAAGTTGGATCTCATTCCCCTGACTCTGAAAGAGCCTCCAATGCGGCATCGTTGGAAAGGCCGAGTAGAGAGAGGCTTCTGAAATCTCAGGGATAGGACGAATGGAGACGTTACTGAGTCCGCTCGAGCAATCACAATCAACGGGATTTCATGATTGGTGATTCGTGATTATGGCTGGAGTCAGGGTCACATGTTTACGATATGGGTCACATGTTCATGTTCATGGCTCCGATGTCCCGTTATTGCACCTCGCCACCCCCGAGGAGCCCAAGATCCTCCGCCAATGTCCCTCTGTCGCCTGGACTATGATCTTCTTTCCGCCCTTCTCTCCGTTCTTGCTTGGGAGTCTCAGTTTTGTAATCCAAGGCCAAGGCTTTGCCCTCGTCTGCGTCACGGTCTGTCCCTGGTCTCATTGCTCTGCGTCCCGCAGCTGAGTGACAGCCTCTGGTGTCCGCTCTCCCTGCGGGCTAATTTCATTTCACACCACGCCCTCCGGTTCTCTCCACATGGCCACAAGGTTTCGTCCTTTCCTGCAGCTGCGTAGTATTCCATCGCGTGTCTGTGTCTCAGCCTCTTTCTCCACTCGTCTGTCTATCGGACGCTCGGGTGGCTCCGTACGCTGGCCCTCAGCGCTGCCACGCACGCACATAGCTGTGCACGGATAGTTTCTGTTTTGTTCTGTTCTTGGGCCGGTCTGTTACTCCTGACTCTGCACTCAGGAGGCCGTGCGGGACGCCGGGGATCAAACACAGGTCAGCCGTGTGCAAAGCAAGGGCTCCACCTGCTCTGCTCTCTCTCCTGCCCCGTGCCCAGATCCTCCTGACTGGTTGCCTTTGTATTCTGGGGATAGCTGAGATCATGGTTAACTTTATTTATTTATTTTTTATTAAAAAATATATTTTTGGTTTGGGGACCACACCCAGCGATGCTCAGGAGTAGCCAGGGCTACTCCTGGCTCTGCACTCAGGAATGACTCCCTGGCGGTGCTTGGGAGACCCTATAGGATGCCGAGGACTGAACCTGGGTTGGCCAAGTGCAAGGCAAATGCCCTCCCCACTGTACTATTGCTCTGGCCCCTGGTCATGGTCAACTTTATAACGTGCCAGATGGAAGGAGCTGAGGGATGCCTGGAGTGTTGGTCAAACACTGTTTCTGGGCGTGGCAGTGGGGTTGTTTCTGGGAGAGGGGTCTGCGTGACTGAAGTGGAGAGGAAGGGTGGGTTTTCTTCTTTCCTCTTGAGCTGTCACCCTCCTCCTCTGTGTCCTTGAACATTGGGGCTCCTGGTTCTTGGGTCCTTAGACGCAGAACATTCACCGCCCCCTCCTACCGCTCTCCCCAGCGCCTACCCACTCCCCAATCTCAGGCCTCCCATTCTAGTATTGGCTTTCCTGGCTTGCCAGCTCAAAGACCGCATTTGTGCTGTAGTTTTATTCCCACAATAAGTGGCGTCTCACCACATGGGTGCACAGCTCTTTCCAATTCTCCGGGTGACCATATTCAATGCGGAATCTCTGATTCCTGGGCCCATACCAGTCAATTCAGCCGGGTTTAACGTCACCCTCCTTCCATTCTCATCTTTAGCATTCACCCATGACCTCCCCCACCCCATCCCATTTTATCTACGTCACGCCCCTTTCTCCTGGGCTAGACCAGGCCGTGGTAGGCAACGGTATGAGAATTCACCATTTCAACACTGACCTGCTTGTCGTAGGCACGTTATCATCCTTTCTCCACCTTGGTTTCCGAAACAGCAGGATAGAGTGAGTGGTTCACAACGCCCCCTCCTACGGGGTTGGCGAGTGAGCCAGGGATGGGTGCCTAGGCAGGGCTCGCAATAGGACCCGGAAAACAGGAGGTGCTCAGTACTTGGCTTTGCAAACCCCTGTGTCCCAGTACTTCAGTGAAACCACGCTTCTGTTAAGATTGCTGCGTGATGATTAGTTTTGCATCGATTCCTCCTCCATGGACTTCTCGAAACAATCATTTCCCTCACTTTACAATGAAGGGATGGAGGGATGGAAGGAGGGTGCCTTGGTCCCCGTGTCCTTAAACCCCGTGTCAGGTTTTAGGGCAGGCGTCCCCAGCGCCCTGCGGAGTCTGCCTCTCCGTCCCTGTCTTCTGCAGATGCCAGCCCAGCTGCCACACTGCCCACCCGGCTTTCTACGCATTAAGTGCAAAAGCTTTGCAGTGTCAGTGTTGATTGGTCAGCACTGGTCAACATCGTCCCTGAATGAATGTCCGTCTTAGCACAGTGTCACACTCCAGGTCCTGGGCGTGGTGATGCCCGGAACCATCTGTTTAACTCTTTTCGTCTTTAGTCTTTTCTACCCCCACCCGGCCTCCCCAATCAAGTTATACTAAATGTTGTTGCAAAATCAGATTTATCACCCCAGGGATTAAGAAAAACGAAGGGCCAATTTCATGACAGGATTTACTTCATTATTTATCTTCGACCATGTAAATTATAGATTGTCATAAATTTTTTATTCTTTAGGTGCCCACTACCTAATTCCTGCAAAAAAAATGGTAGAAACCTGCATTACAAAGAGCAAGTATCTCCTCTCTGGGTACAAGAGCCATCTCTGCCTTCTGACGGACGATAATCTGTCAAAATGAAAAATTAATGGCTGCTCCTTTAATTCATCATTGCCTGCCTCTGTTCTATTAATGCCTCCCCCCTTCTTCCTTCACTCCTTCCTCCCTCCCTGCTCCTCCACCCACCCCCACGGCAGACCTCTGTCCACTAGCAGTGAATTGGAGGCAGGAAACTGGACTAAGGGCAGGAATGGAGGAGAGAAGAGCAAGTCTGCCCCCCTCTGAACCGATGGTGCGTCCCTCAATGTGGTAAGGTGCGGATTCTGCTCGATGCATTGAACACAGCAGGGTCCGGGGACATAAACGCTGATACGGCCAGTGGCCCCCACCAGCACCATCTTGGATTGTCTGGTGATGTTGGCGGTGGGAGGCTGAAACTGTGTGGTCTTTCAATCAGGGACGTCTGCACCTTGGGACCCACCTTCTCTGGTTCACAGGTGGTGCTCGAGGCAGTGGGTTTTCCCAAAGGCCAGCTCGAGAGTGACGCTGCTACAGATGATGGCTGTCTAACTCCGCCGGGCTATTCAGGCAATCTATCAAGTCTTTCGCCACTGTCTCACTGTCACTGTCATCCCGTTGCTCATCGATTTGCTCGAGCGGGTACCAGTAACATCTCCATGTGAGACTTGTTGTTACTGTTTTTGCATATTGAATATACCATGGGTAGCTTGCCAGGCTCTGCTGTGTGGCCAAGATACTCTCGGTAGCTTGCTGGGCTCTCCGAGAGGGGCGGAGGAACCAAACCAGGATGGGCATGTGCAAGGCAAACGCCCTACCCACTGTGCTATCGCTCCAGCCCAATTCTTTTTTTTTTCCTTTAAAATATTTTTATTTTATTTAATTTTTTTAATTAGTGAATCACCGTGAGGGTACAGTTACAGATTTATACATTTTTGTGCTCATGTTTACCCCATACAAAGTTCGAGAACCCATCCGTTCACCAGTGCCCATTCTCCACCACCAGTAAACCCAACATCCCTCCCACCCTCCCCAGTCCCGTCTCCCCCCACCCCACCCTGCCATTGTGGCAGGGTCTTCCCTTTTGTTCTCTCTCTCTGATTAGGTGTTGTGGTTTGCAATAAAGGTGTTGAGTGGCCATTGTGCTCATTCTCTAGTCTACATTCGGCACGCATCACCCTTCCCCCGCATGACCTCCGACCACATTTTACTTGGTGTTCCCTTCTCTAAGTTGCCCAGAATGAGAGACCAGCCTCCAAGCCATGGAGTCAACCTCCTGGTACTTATTTCTACTATTCTTGGGTGTTAGACTCCTAGTCTATTATTCTATATTCCACAGATGAGTGCAATCTTTCTATGTCTCCAGCCCAATTCTTTCATTTGTTTTGTATTATATTTCTTCTCTCCTACCTCCGAAGACTCTTCCAGATTCCCATTCAACCTCCCTCACACCCGCAAGTGATGACCACAGACACCATTTTCCAAACATGACCACGGACATTGTTTTCCAAGTATTTCTAATGTGCCTTCTTCTGGCCCCAGCTGGGCTTGCACTGACCTTCAGCTCAGGCTAGTCCATGCGGCTTGCACGGGCAGTGGACTGGGAGCAGCAGCCTCAGAAACAGATGCAGACTTTCCCCTTTCCTTGGGGGCGGTGGCGGTGATCAGTCAAATTCGGAGCTGAGGCCCCCATCAGTTTGGTTCTCAAGTGGCCATGGAGGTTTGGTTACCATAGTCGGGGTGAGCGGGAGATTGTGTCAAACCCTTAGGATTCCAAGATCCTTTTCCTCATCCCAGCAGCAAAACCTAACTTTTTTTTTTTTTTTTTTGCTTTTTGGGTCACACCCAGTGATGCTCAGGGGTTACTCCTGGCTATGCACTCAGGAATCACTCCTGGTGGTGCTTGGGGGACCCTATGGGATGCTAAGAATCAAACCCAGGTTGGCCTCGTGCAAGGCAAATGCCCTCCCTGCTGTGTTATCGCTCCAGCCCCCAAAATGAACATCTTCCAACGCTCAAATTTATTGAGAGAACTGAGGTCACCAGCCTTTGTCTTCACTTTCCTGTAGGTGTGTTTGCGTCTTCCCCCCTTCATCTTAACGTCCTCCAGGCTTAGTGCTCAAGTTATTGCTTCTGAGGGCAATTTTCAATTCCCCCCTTTATTTGTTTCTGCCTTATCAATATACCCCTTCATTGGCTTCCTCCTCCCAGGGAGATTTTAATCTTTTTCCTTTCTCACCTGATATTTTTTGGGGAAGAGTTGTCTACTTCTGTTCTCTCCCATGGCTCACCTCTATTCTCTTCTCTCTTAATCCATGGCAATTAGGAGTCTTCTAGTGCTGAGATAAGATTTTTTTCTAATAACCAGTGGCATCTTTACCTTGATTTTGTCTCCTTCTTAAAATATCTTTATCTGGGCCAGAGTGATAGTACAGCAGGGTGTTTGCCTTACCTGGGTTCGATCCCCAGCATCCCATAGGGCCCCCCAAGCACCGCCAGGAGTAATTCCTGAGGGCAGAGTCAGGAGCTACCCCTGAGCATCACCAGGTGTGACTCAAAAAAGCAAAACAAACGAACAATTCCCTTTCAAACCCCAAAACCCAAACTCTTGATGTTGGTTTCTTTGACATTAGATTCCTCTTGGCTTCTTGCATGTGTCTCAGTCACTCTCTGTAGTTTGTTTTATCATTATCATTATTTTTTGGTTTTTGGACCCCACCTGATGGTGCTCAGGGCTGTCTCCTGGCTCTGTGCTCAGGGATCACTCCTGGCGAGCTTGGGGGACCTCATGGGGGGCAGGGCGTTGAGTTGGGTCTCCCCCGCTGTGCTACCTCTCCTATCCCTCTGTCTCCCTGAATGATTGTTCTCTTCAGCCTCTACGGGATGATTCACTTACCCTCCTCGTCTGCTCTTTCTGGCACACAGTCTATTCTTCTCAGGGCCTCCCCTCCTTGGTAACTCCGAGGTGGTTTCTGCGGCCTATGTGTCTTCTGAAAGACTTAGATGTAACCCACCCAACGGCCTGCTGGTCTTTGTCAGCTGATCCCTGTGAACTGGTCGGCCTAGTTCTAAAGTGGCCCTCACCATCTTTCCCCCAAACTGGGCTTCCTCTGGTGCTCACTGCCGCCCCCACTGTCTTTCTCATCTCTCCTCCTCTTGCCATAGTATCAGTACGTCAGTCAGTCGATTTGCTTTGTATTCCCTGTCCTCCCGGGAGATGAAGGAGAGAGAGAGAGGCCACGATGAACTCCAGCTGGACGCCCCTCCAAGCTACTTTACTGTTTTTCCTGATGATTCTAGGAGGTACTGGTCCGGGGAGAGAGGTCCGGCACGGAGAAGGGACAGTTGCGTGTCTTTCACTTTTGCTTTCAGACATTGCAAAATTCTCTGGATGGCTTTGCACGCTCCCCCCGCTCCCCCCCCCCACCGCCCGCCCCGCCAACCTGACCTTTTCTTGGATGTCAATCAGATGCATCAGATCTGGAAACTTCATTATTTTATTTTATTATTTTATTTTATTTTCATGATCACAATCATGAAATCCTGTTAATCATTGATTTCTCGGGCGGGCTCAGTAACCTCTCCATTCATCCTTTCCCTGAGATCTTAGAAGTCTCTCTCAACTCGGCCCTCCCAATGATGTCGCACTGGAAGCTCTTTCAGGGTCAGGGGAATGGGATCCAGCTTGTTACTGGATTTTGCATATGAATACACCATGGGAATCTTGCAAGGCTGTCCCATGTGGGCAGGAAACTCTCGGAAGATTGCCAGTTTCTCCCAGAGGGAGAAGTAGGCTACAAGATATGGAGCAGCCACTTTGCGGCCACACGCTTCTGAGAGCTTGCTTTTAAGTCTCTCTCTGGATGTTGGCCGTTGATGGGATTACACACACCTGGGTTCCTCTGCCGGCACCTTCATGCGTGAGGCCCGTCTGAACGTGTGGAGAGGGGCCTCGAGCATGGCTGTAGCTATATTTCAGTGGTCTCTAGTGGTCTTTTATTTTATTTTATTTTTGCTTTTTGAGTCACACCCGGTGATGCTTAGGGGTTACTCCTGGCTCTGCACTCAGGTATTACCCCTGGCAGTGCTTGGGGGACCCTAGGGGATGCTGGGAATCGAACCCGGGCCAGCTGCATGCAAGGCAAATGCCCTACCCGCTGTGCTATCACTCTGGTCCCCCTCCTGTCTCTAAATCCTGGCCCTCCGTTCCCTGGAACAGCATGTTCCTCTCTCTTCTCTCATCCCTTTTCCAGTCTTAGTTCTCATTAACTATGATGGTCGTTGCTTTTTATTTTTTTCCTGTTTGGTTTTGTTTTGGTGCCACATCCAGCAGGGCTCAGGACTGACTCCTGGCTCTGTGCTCAGGGATCACTCCTGGCAGGGCTCAGGGGACCGGATGGGGTGCCAGGGATTGAACTTGGGTCGGCTGCGAGCAGGGCAGACGCCTTCCCCCGTGTACCGTCGCTTCGGCCCCGGTGGCTGCTGTTTTGCAGCACAACATGTCACGTTCTCATGTGCAGCTGCTCTGCTCTGGGGGCCTGGTTCCACTCTCCCCCCCCCCCAGCTGTGTCTGTCACCAGTCCCTTCCAGTCTGAGTGCTCCCTTTCCCCCCCGCCCCCAGCCCCCAGAAATATTACCCTTAAAAATCCTTTGGAGGACAGCATGAACATTTACATCTAGAGAAAGAGCAAGAGTAGGGTGTCTGCGTCTGGCCTCATTACCAGCGGTGTGACACTGGGCAGATGTCACCCAGCTCCGCCAGCACCCCCCCCCCCACTCCATTTCAAATTAAAAATTAGATTGAAACTGAAACAAAAACCAATAACACTCTTTTCTCTGGGGGTTTCTTTGGAAATATTGAGTGGGATAAGACACATATGTTCCGAGCTCCATCCATCTGTGGGTACCAGGTAAAAATCACTGGAAGATGAAAGTCTGAGTCCCCCTTTATGAGAAAGCCCACCCACCCCAGAGAACTCCATGAATTCTCCCGGCCTCCCAGAAGGGTCCGGCCATCAGGCTGCCTCTCCCCCGTCATCGCCCACACGGAGCGTGGTGGAGCAGGGCTTCCCCTCAGCCGGGGTCCCCTAGGGAGTGTTTGCTCTTTTGGCCAAGGGTCCCAGGGACGGAGCCCAGATCTCTCGCAGCCTGGGCAAGTGCTCTAACCACTGAGCCTCATCCCGACTCCCAGTGGCAGCTTTCCCCTCCCTAGGTTAGGGGACTGTTGGAGCTCTGTCCCTCCTCCAGCCTGCCAGGATCAGGAGAGATGCTGCCACCCGTGATCCAAACCGGAGCTCGGTAGAGCCGCCTTCCAGCTTCTTCCCGTTCCTTCTGCCTCAGTTTTATGGTCTCCCCCCTGGGTTACATGGGCAGATGTCACCCTGCTCAGATGTCACAGGGCCCAGGGACACAGCTTTCGCTCTCTCAGGGCCTCCTTGGGGTCCCCCTGAAGCTGAGCTTCACCCCTCTACCCCACTCCTGGGGTGCGGAGGCTCAGAACATCCTCACTGGGAACACCCCCAGTGGGCGATGGGGGATGCCAGCCTGGGCCCTCAGCCCAGTGCCACAGTTGAGGTAGGGGACAAAAGTTCCTCTGGTCTTGTACGTAGTTGGGATGTCCCTAGCTCAGGTGCTTGAGACTCGGGCGATGACAGCAAGCAACCAGGCCCAAGCTCTCCAAGTACCCAGTGAGTGCTCATGCCAGCTGGAATCCTCCTTCCTTTGGCCGCAGGGACCTGGCAGTTGGGTCCAGCTCACCCTGTGGGCTCCGCCTTCCCGTCCAGTGTGTCCTTCCTGCCTCTGATGCGTGCCAGGTGGGGGTGCTCTTGCCCCTCAGAGACACGAAATCTACCCACCTCCCTCAGGGGCCAGGTCTTCCCCAGTTGCCCCTTTGGCCCCGAGGGGGTAGGGTCGTCTTTTACCTCCACCCACCAAAAACCGTTTGGAGCCCCGATGGTGCCCAGCTCAGAACCCTGCTACCAAGCGTCTGATATGTCAGCCACGCTCACCTCCTTCCAGCTCTCGCTCCTCCGAGACCTCAAAGCAGACCCTTAAACATCAGCTCTTGAGCAAATATTTGTTCTTCTCTCCTCTCCATCTCTCTGGCCTCGCCCTTGAATACAACCACTTATTTTTTTCTTATTGGTTCACACCAGGCGATGTACAGGGGTTACTCCTGGCTCTGCACTCAGGAATCACTCCTGGTGGTGCTTGGGGACCCTATGGGATGCTGGGAATCGAACCCGGGTTGGCTGCGTGCAAGGTTAACACCCTCCCTGCTGTGCTATCGCTCCAGTCCCGAATACAACCACATGAAAAAATAGATGGGCTTGATTTCTCAATAAATGGCCATCATCCTGGTGTCTGTGACACTGTACTGCTGGAATGTTCTGGGAGATGCATGATTTTGTGAATTCTGCTCTGGAGATTGATGAGTTGATCCAGCAAGTTTGGCTTGCTGGCTTTCTTCCCATTTCTTTCTTTTTCTTTTTTTTTTTTAAAAAACTTCCAAACGTAGTAATAAGGATTCTAAAAGAGAAAGAAGAAGCAAAAGTTCATTTGAAATGCATCTTTAATCAGGTTTCATCTGTTCGAGGCAAACGTCTCCTTTGCCGGCGCTTGGCGGCAGAGGCGGGGCCCCGGGATGCCATTTGGTAGATGAAGTCTCAAAGTCAAAGCCGTTCTGACAGAAATCAAACGAGAAATAATTTCTCCCGGAAGGGATTCGCTTTCAGCATAATGACGGCTGGAGTGTTTCTGTTGGAATGGCATAATGGGGGTTTTTAATTATGAGTCATACTGTCCGGTTTAATGGCAAGACTTTTACTTATTTATTTTTCTCCCCCTGAGCTCAGAAAGCTCATCTGTGGAGGGT
The DNA here is from genome assembly GCF_027595985.1 of Sorex araneus. Classification (NCBI taxonomy): domain Eukaryota; kingdom Metazoa; phylum Chordata; class Mammalia; order Eulipotyphla; family Soricidae; genus Sorex; species Sorex araneus. The sequence continues at coordinate 218,739,714 of NC_073305.1, forward strand.
GTAGCGCCAATGGTAGACTTCACCCCAGGGGAAGTGAGTGAACTGCTCCAAGCTGACCCCAGCGGGCGCCTGACCTGACCAACAGAACTCGGTGGGGTCTAGTTGGAGGTTGAAATTTATTTGTCAAGACCTCCAGAGAGGTCCCTCCCTTTAGTCAGAGGGACAGGAAGCACCAATAGAAAAATCGACTCAACATTAAGGATTCAGCCATGAATTCAAAGCAGTCATTAGGAGCACGCGTTGGTCCAACGCTCAGCCATCTAAACAATTAAGAATGACGGGGTTTGGGGATAATGGAAAAAGCATCACATCATTGGATTTTCATTCTAGCTCTCTGGAACAATGGGGTCGTTTAAACCTCCCTGAACTCTCCTTCCCCCATACCTCAGACAGACTCCGGTCCGGAGAGAAACCCACCACATCAAAAAAAGAAAAATGACCCGTGGTTCCTGAGTTGGACTCAGGGTTTTGCATCTTGACAGCCTGCAGAGTTATTTAAACTCTCACCTGTCCATTGGAACATGGAGACCAACCGCGGCAGAAAAGAGCATTAATTGTGCCTGGTTCTCTGATTTAATGCACAAAGGGGGTGGAACACTAACCGGTGACACCTTAGCGCCACTTCCCATTAGCGGAATCAGAGGTTGATGCTGTCTCAGACGAGCAATCTCCCCATGGCTTCCCCTTGTTTCTTGGTTGCTTAATTCATTCTGAGCACCTCACTACTTGCACACTGAGAGCCCGGTCACAGGCTGTTCGTAGCATGATGGGCTGAGTGAAGAGTGTCTTTTCCGTGGGCGTAGAGCATGGAGACGTCAGCATGATTCGGGGTTATTTAGATGCCTAAAGAACAAGGTCTTTAAAGAGGGGGTTCTCAGGAGAGGAGGAGGGGACGGCACCCTTTCCTTCCTGCTAAAGCTTTGGCTTCTCCAGGCAGCTCTAGACGGAGGCCGCCGTCGCTGGGGGTGGGTAGGAAAGGTGGTGGATCGTGCATGAGGTGAGTCTCATTTGGGAGGTGGCAAAATATTTCTGAAAACTTCCCTTTGCTTCAAGCTTCTCTTACAGTGTTGGCACAGTGATCCTGTCGGTACTGGCACTGCCGGCTTCTCCCGCCACACTGTCCCCACCAACCGAGGACCACCGCCAGGGACGGGCAGGATCCTGAATGACCGATGCTGCTCCCTGGACTCGAGTCACATGGTGGATGCTCAGTGAAGTATAGAGTCAGACAGTGCTCTGGTTCTGGCGGGCAGTCGCTCCTTCCGGAATGAGGATCTGGAGCTTTGGATGACTTTGCCGCATCCTTATCTTTCTGCAGCCTTATCTTTCATGGATCCTCCAGCTCACATTTGATGAATCTTCATTTGCCACCTGGCATGCGTACCTTTCTGTACCTTTCTGTTTTATGGGTTGGGCGTAGTTATCGTCAGTCCTTTGTGCAGTAAGGTGGGAGAAAGAGAGAGAAAAAGATTGTGGAGGGAAGAGTGTGTTGAAAGATTTTGTAGGGGCTGGAGCGATAGCACAGCGGGGAGGGCGTTTGCCTTGCATGCAGCTGACCCGTGTTCGATCCCCAGCATCCCATAGGGTCCCTTGAGCACTGTCAGGAGAAATTCTTAAGTGCAGAGCCAGGAGTAACCCATGAGCACTGCTGGGTGTAACCCCCCCCCAAAAAAAAAGCAAAGAAAAAAAGATTTTGCATATGGTAGGGCTGGAGTGATAGCACAGCGGGTAGGGCGTTTGCCTTGCTGACCTGGGTTCGATTCCTCCTTCCCTCTCGAAGAGCCTGGAAAGCTACCGAGAGTATCCCACCCGCACGGCAGAGGCTGGCAAGCTCCCTGTGGTGTATTTGATATGCCAAAAACAGTAACAAGTCTCACCATGGAGATGTTACTGGTGCTGGCTCGAGCAAGTCGATGAACAACGGGACTTCAGTGTTACAGTGCTACAGTGCTTTTGGGTCACACTCAGCAATGCTCAGGGGTTATTCCTGGCTTTACACTCAGGAATCACTCCTGGCGTTGCTCGGGAGACCGTATAGGATGCCGGGGATCGAACCCGGGTCGGCCACCAGCAAGGTTAATGTTTACTCACTGTGCTATTGCTCTGGCCCCTCTTCTTTACTCTTTTGAAGTAACCAATAGCTCTTCCCCGTTTAGAGCTGCTGGCAGAGAAGCCCTGGGCAGGCACCGGCTGTGACTCTGCCTCGTGGGTGCGAGTGGCTGAAACACCGTCTCTCCCGTCTCCATTCCACCCTCAGACCCCCCAACTCCTGGACTCAGAATCTGGGGACCGCCTCCAAATCCATTCACAAACCCTACACCGGGGACAGTCCTGGTTGGTGACTTGATGCTCCATTTCTCTCCTTATCTGGTTGCGTGGCTTTCAGTGACTCAGTTTACCCCCCGTAAGTCCTGGTTTCCTCATCTGTCACACGGAGATCAGGGTCTTTGTCTTTTCCACCTCGCCGGGTTTATGGGAGAATTATATGAGCGAGTGAAACCCAATTAAAAATTTTACAGTTCTGTAACACTCTGAGAGATTATGGGGTACAGTTAAAACACAATTGATGGCACCATGTTAATGAAGTTGCTCTCTCGTAGGACCCACGTTCTCCCCATGGCACGGCTTATAATTATAAACTTGCATCTGTATGCTAATTTAATCCATATATTTTTCTTCTACCTCACTGTGACTCCACGAGGACTTGGTTCTTTGCGTTTGGGGGCATCTCACATGTACCTACTAAGCGGTGGTCGCATGGTGGGGCACAGGGTCAATCTGTGCCAGTCTGACTGGGTCAGGAGCTGCCCGGACGTTTGTTCTGGGTGTGTCTGTGTGGATGGGGGTAGGGAGATTAGTGTCTGAGCGTAGAGACTGAGTCAAGGGGATTCTTTCCTGCCACCCCGGCATGGGAGAGCTTCCCAGAGCCCTGGAAGGATGCGAGAGCATGGAAGTCCAATAAGAAGGCATTCTGTCTTTGAGGCTGAACACTGGTCTTCTCCTGTCTTTGACTTTGGGCTATTGTGTTTGCTCTCTTGACTTGCCCCCTTGCTGGTTGAAACCTTGGACTTTGCAGCCTCCAAAATGGTATGAGTCTCACGTGCTGGGGGAGAAGGCAGCTGGGATAGGGAAGGGACCGCTAAGTGAATGAGGCTTGGAGGGCTCGCTCGCGATGGGAGATGCGTGCTGAGAATAGACTATGGACCAAATGTGATCGCCACTGACTATCTGTATTGCAAGCCCTAACGCCCAAAAGGAGAGAGAGAGAGAGAGAGAGAGAGAGAGAGAGAGAGAGAGAGAGAGAGAGAGAGAGAGAGAGTAAAAGGGAATGTGTCTGCCGCAGAGGCAGTGGGAGTGTGGGGGGGGGAGATGGGGTGGGAGTGGCAGGAGGGATACTGGGGACATTGGTGGTGGAGAATGGGCACTGGTGGAGGGATGGGTTCTCGATCATTGTGTGACTGAAACTTAACCACGAAAGTTTTTAAGTCTGTAACTGTATCTCAAGGTGATTCATTAAAAAATATAAAACAAAAACAAAAACAGAAGACAAAATGGTATGAGTCAATTCCTTATTCCCAAATCTTTGTTTATATCTCCCTCTCCTCTTGATCCATCCAATTTCTGGCATATCTCTATAGTAAGACTTACTCCATGTAACAAATATATATATTTATTTACTATGTATTTATATATATATAACATTTAACTCACACATATATAATTTCCCCCCTCTTAATTATAGAAATATGTGAAGATAGAAACTGTAGATATTAGGAATGAAGTAGATGAAGATTCAGTCAGTGAAGATTTTTTTTTTTTTTTGCTTTTTGGGTCATACCCAGCAATGCACAGGGGTCACTCCTGGCTCGGGAATCACCCCTGGCGGTGCTCAGGGGACCATATGGGATGCTGGGATTTGAACCCGGGTCGGCCGCGTGCAAGGCAAACGCCCTACCCGCTGTGCTATGGCTCCAGCCCCTCAGTCAGTGAAGATTTTAAAGATTTTTGCTCTGAGCAGCTAAAAGAACTGAGTCTCATTGACTGAGATAGGGAAGTCTATGAAGGGAGTAGCTCTAAAAAGGAAGACCTAGTTCTAAAAATCACTAGTTTTTGAACTTAATGCTAAAGATGTCGGTATGGGGGGGTGGGGTGGGGGTGGCGGGAGGGACACTGGGAACATTGGTGGTGGAGGATGGGCACAGGTGGAGGGATGGGTACTCGATCACTGTATGACTGAAACATAAGCATGGAAGTTTGTAAGTCTGTAACTGTACCTCATGGTGATTCAATACAAAATTAAAAAAAAAGATGTGGTTGTAGAGTGGGTGGTTCTGTGAGTCTGCACCTATGGAAATGGTTTACCCCCGAGTCTCATGCTGGGGTTGTCTGGTCTCTTCTTAAATAGCATCAGCACCAAGAAGCTTGTTTTTATTTTATTTTATATTTTTTTGCTTTTTGGGTCACACTCAGTGATGCTCAGGGGTTACTCCTGGCTTTGCACTCAGGAATTACTCCTGGTGGTGCTTGGGGGACCATATGGGATGCCGGGGATCGAACCCGGGTCGGCCGCATGCAAGGCAAACGCCCTACCCGCTGTGCTATCGCTCCGGCCCCAAGAAGCTTGTTTTCAAAGCCGTGCTTTCTCTATAGGGTAGCTCTGAGTGTGATGGAATTACATGGCAACCCCCGCCCAGCCGCCCTCCCCCCCCCCCGCCCCCAACCCACCCACCCAGCCCTGGAGGAAATGGGAACTTTCTTCTCCCGAACAGTCATTCAGATATTCAGATCAGTGACCAGACGCCGTCGAGCTTTCTCTTCTCCGTTCCCCACGTGGCACAGGTGTCAGTCATTCACATTTCCGCGTGGAAGCTTCTTAACTGAGGGGGTTTGCTATGTCCTGCGAGAGCAGAGACACGCGTGTGAGGCAGGAACGGCAGATGACGGTTAACAGTACGGTCAGCTGTCAGCCCGGCCCGGGAGAGGAGGGAATTAGAGGCTCCACATGGGAAACTGAGCAAGGCAACTTGGGAGGTTGGAATGAGGAGCCAGATGAAGTGATCGAGCAAAACCATCGGGGCAGGGGGTTGGTCTGTCTCGCCAAGTGCAACCTTCCGGGTCCCTCCCCCCGGGTCCCCGAAAGCCGTGTTTGTGGAGTGATGGGATAAGGGAGTGCAGAAGGAAAGAGGAAACAGATTACACAGGCCTCTTTCAGCCCGAGAAGCCCCTCCTTAGGGAAGGTGACCCTCCAGCACCCGGCTGCCTCCTCCGTCTGTCCGTTCTCCGCTGGTCCTCGGAAGAACTTCCCATAGCTACGATCTTGTAATTAACTGTGGAGCACTTTGCAACTCCCATAATCAGAGTCCACGGATGCAGGGCCGAGGTCGTCTCTGATTTTTCTCTCCTTCGCATCCCCAGCCTGCGCATGGGATTTGTCATAGAAGCCCCACAAAGAATATCCACGAAAGGGCTGGAGCGAGAGCACCGCGGGGAGGGCGTTTGCCTTGCACGTGGCCGACCTGGGTTCGATTCCCAGCATCCCATATAGTTCCCCGAGCACCACAAGGAGTAATTCCTGAGTGCAGAGCCAGGAGGAACCCTTGTGCATTGCCCGGTGTTAGCCCAAACCCCCCCCAAATATCCACAAGATAAGCAAACAGTCTGGATGGACCTCCAGGGCTAATTCCTCTTAAAATTATTTATGTAGGGGCTGGAGCGATAGCACCGTGGGTAGGGTGTTTGCCTGGCATGCGGCCGACCCGGGTTTGATCCCTGGCATCCCATATGGTCCCCCCAAGCACTGCCAGGAGTGATTCCTGAGTGCAAAGCCAGGAGTAACCCCTGAGCATCGCTGGGTGTGACCCAAAAAGCAAAAAAAAAAAAAAACAAAACATAAACAAAATTATTTATGGAATCACTGTGAATTACAAAGCTTTTCATGACTGAGTTTCAGGCATAGGATGTTTGAGCACCATCCCTTGCCCAGTGTCCATTTCAGCTCCGCCAGTGCCTCAGTTTCCCCCCTGCCCCCCAGCCTGTCTCTCTGGTAGGCACTTTTTTCTGTTTCTTTTTGCCTTTTAGGCCCCGTGGTTTGCAATATGTTACTGAAAGCATATCACACGTATGGCTTTACTTCCTTTTAGCACCTCATTCTCATCCAGAGTGACCACTCTTCCCATCACTGTCGTAGTGGTCACTTCGCTGTCCTGGCAATTGTTGAAAAAATTTTTTTTAAATTTTTTTATTTTTTATTTTATTGCACTGTAGCACTTTCGTCCCATTGTTCATCGATTTGCTCGAGCGGGCACCAGTAACGTCTCCATGGTGAGACTTGTTGTGACTGTTTTTGGCATATCGAATACGCCATGGGGAGCTTGCCAGGCTCTGCCGGGCGGGCGAGATACTCTCGGCAGCTTGCCGGGCTCTCTGAGAGGGTCGGAGGAATCGAACCCGGGTCGGCTGTGTGCAAGGCAAATGCCCTACCTACCCGCTTTGCTATCACTCCAGCTCGGCTTTTTTTTTTCCTTCTTTGCCTTGGGTCACGCCCAGCGATGCTCAGGGGTTCCTCCTGGCTCTGCACTCAGGAATGACTCCTGGCGGTGCTCGGGGGACCATATGGGATGCCGGGGATTGAACTTGGGTCGGCCGCACGCAAGGCAAACGCCCTCTCTGCACTGTCCCATCGCTCCAGCCCTGAGCTTGGGTTTTTGCTGTCCTGAGCCCACCCGGGTAACGAGGGCTCGTGCCGCCTCTCAGAGAGGAGAGCGTTTCTCGCGTGCCTGACCTTACGACGAGCCTTTCCGGGCCAGCCTCTGTCCAGTGCCCTGAGAAGTCGGTCCCCTCAGTTTTTGACGGCCGCTGTTCCTGAACCACTTCCTTTCCTCTGCGTCCTGGGGCCGTCGCCTCGTCTCTGGGCCCAGATTGCTCCTCTGTGTTCCGGAGGGTCAGGGGGAACGTTCTGGCCAGCCCGTCCGCGTGGAGTCCACCCCCCCGCCGCCCCTGCACTCGGCTGTTCATTTTGATTCTCCCTGCCCGACTCGTGCTGTCGCCAGCTCGCAGAGTGACTTGTGAGGTTCTTCAAAGGCCTTGGGCCGCCCCTGCTTCAGGAGAGCCCGAGCCTGGGGAGGCTCAGAACAAAGGGCTGAGCTGAGAGGCGGCTGCGCGGAGTGACAGGAGCCGCCCCCCACGGCGGCGGCCGGGGAGACAGTGTGGGGTGCAGGCTGCGTGGACGGGGCTGAGGCTGCGCGGCGACAGGAAGGGACGGGCCCGCTCTCCTGCCAGTGCGAGTCTCTGATGTTGCCTCTCGCACCCGCCCGACAGACCGAGGGAGCACTGCACGGAGATGAGGAAGCAGAGCGTGGAGGTTACTGCTGTCCGGGGGGGGGGGGGGAGGAAGCACTGCTGCAGACGAGGGTCTGGGGACGAGGCGGACAGCTCGCTGTGTCCCGCGGGCAGTGCTGGGGTCCCGCTTCACACTCGCATCCACCCGGGGCCGGCCCTGCGCCCTGCCGTCACCTCAGAGTCAGAGTGTTTCCGGGGGGGGGTGTCACCTGCACACACACCCCACAGTCAGAGACACGGTCACAGCCCACAGGGGCTGTCACGTGCACCAGCACACCCACACAACATCACACCTCCACACACACCATCACACCCACACACCATCACACCCACACACCATCACACCCACACACACTATCACAACCTACACACCATCACACCCACACACACTATCACAACCTACACAACATCACACCCACACACCGTCACACCCCCACACACCATCACACACACACCATCACACCCACTCACACCATCACCCCCCCCACACCATCACCCCCACATATACCATCACACCCACATACACCATCACACCCACACACACCATCACACCCACACACACCATCACACCCCCACACCATCATCCCCACACACCATCACACCCACACACACCATCACCCCCACATACACCATCACACCCACACACCATCACACCCATACACCATCACCCCCCCACACACTATCACCCCCCACACACACCATCACACCCATACACACCATCACACCCACATACACCATCACACCCACACACACCGTCACACCCACACACACCATCACACCCTGACACACATCACACCCACGTATACCATCAACCCCAATATGCCATCACAAAGCACATATTCCATCGATCCACATACATCATTACAGAGCACATACCATCACACAGCACATATGTCACACAGTGCATCGATTATCCTCCATATACATCTACAATACACTTTTGTGTCTTCTGTAGATTCTAGTGAATGCACGTGCATACACATACACATGCACACACACATACACACATATAATTTCATGCCTTGGCTCTCTCTTTCTCTCTCTCCTTTCTCTCCCTCTTTCTCACTCTCTCTTTCTCTCCCTCTCTCTCTGTCTCTGTTTTTTTTTTGTTGTTTTTTTGCTTTTTGGGTCACACTCAGCAATGCTCAGGGGTTCCTCCCGGCTCTGCACTCAGGAATTACTCCTGGTGGTGCCTGGGGGACCCTATGGGATGCTGGGAATCAAACCCGGGTTGGCCACGTGCAAGGCAAACGCCCTCCCCGCTGTGCTATTTCTCCAGCCCCCTCTGTCTCTGTATCTCTCTCTGTCTCTCTCTCTGTCTCTGTCTCTCTGTCTCTGTCTCCCTCCTCCCACCCCACACACACTTTTGTGTCTTGGGCAGGCCCCCGGGGGCCCCATTTTCAGGAGGGGAAGGAGGTGGGTGGGTCTCAGGCGAGGCTGCTGCCCGGCTCTGACTCAGGGGCTGTGGTGAGGGGGTGGTGGGCTGTTTCTGGGGAGCCATGGGCCCCTCCTGCCAGGCAAGCAGGCGGGAGCAGGCGGTGCCTCGCCGGGGTCGGGCGCCTTCCCGTCTCCTCCCTGCCGGTCTCTGCGTCTCTGCATCTCTGTCCCACTCCCTGGCTCCCGGCGTCCATGCCCCAGCGCCCTGTAGACCAGGTGACTGTGCGGCCCTCCCCTGGCTCCCCTGGGCTGGGAGTGCCCCCAACGCTCCTCTCCTGCGCCCCCAGGCCCCAGGGCAGTCCCCGACCGCCCCTCTTCAGGTCTCAGGGGGCTTTAGTTTGGGAACCAGCCGGGCGGGCCTGGGGAACCTTCCGGACTGATTTCCTCCCGAGGCTTGGGGGCACTCAGGAGAGGAGGGAAGGTGTCCCCGGGACCCCCTTGAAAATGCTGGGGAGAATGAAAGGAGAGCGGAGGGCTGGGGGGCAGCGCTCCGGCCATGGGCTGGCTGACTGCACGCCCGTGGTGTGAGTCTCACTAAGGCCGGGGGACGGGTCTGTTTCCAGTGGCGCCTCTTCATCCTGGCAGCTCAGCACAGCCTGCCGCACCGGGCACGGCGGGCTGCTGCCAAACGTTGTCTCTCGGAGGAGGGCCGGGCACCCTCCAGGGCCAGGGGGCTGCCTCCGCCGGGTGGGCCAGACCCGGGGCTCAGGAACAGAAAGGAGGGGCCGGGGGTCCTGGTGAGCCCCCAGCTGGCACAGTCCTATGGTGGCTTTCTGGGAGAGACCTCCACCTATGCACAGTTTGGGTTCATCCCTCCCTCCCTCTCTCTTCCCTCCCTCCTTCCCTCCCTCCCTCCCTCCCTCCCTCCCTCCCTCCCTCCCTCTCACTTCCCTCCTTCCCTCCTTCCTTCCCTCCCTCCCTCCTCCTTCCCTCCTCCCTCCCCCTCCTCCCTCCCTCCCTCTCACTTCCCTCCTTCCCTCCCTCCCTCCCTCCCTCTCACTTCCCTCCTTCCCTCCTTCCTTCACTCCCTCCCTCCTCCTTCCCTCCTCCCTCCCCCTCCTCCCTCCCTCCCTCTCACTTCCCTCCTTCCCTCCCTCCCTCCCTCCCTCTCACTTCCCTCCTTCCCTCCTTCCTTCACTCCCTCCCTCCTCCTTCCCTCCTCCCTCCCCCTCCTCCCTCCCTCCCTCTCACTTCCCTCCTTCCCTCCCTCCCTCCCTCCCTCCCTCTCACTTCCCTTCTTCCCTCCCTCCCTCCCTCCCTCCCTCCTCCTCCCTCCCTTCTCTTTCTTTCTTTCTTTCTTTCTTTCTTTCTTTCTTTCTTTCTTTCTTTCTTTCTTTCTTTCTTTCTTTCTTTCTTTCTTTCTTTCTTTCTTTCTTTCTTTCTTTCTTTCTTTCTTTCTTTCTTTCTTTCTTCCCTCCTTCCTTCCTTTCTTCCTTTTTTTCTTCCTTTCTTTCTCTCTCTCTTTCTCTCTTTCTTTTTGTTTTGGGGCCACACTTGGCAGTGTTCAAGGTTTACTCCTGGCTCTGTGCTTAGAGATCACGCCTGATGGGGCTCAAGAAGCTGTGTGGAGTGCCGGGATCGCACCCGAGTCGGCCACATGGAAGGCAAATGCCCTCCCCACTGTACTATCGCTCTGGCCCCTGGTTCCTGACTTCTGACGGCACTATGAGCGGATGTGATAGTTTTCGGAGTGTGTAGTCCTCCTGGTTGCACTGCAGGTGGGTCTCTGGGACGTCCCCTGGAGTCCATCATCCACACGCGAAGTACAGAAAATAAGTCAGCCTTTCTCGGAGTAAGCAGGTGCTCATGCTTTCGGTCCTAATCTTCCCCACCATACTCTGCCTAGATTTTACTGTATATTATCTGCTGCCAAGGCATGCACTCCCCCTAGATTTTAATTTATATTTTGTCATTGAATGCTAAATTTGCCAACAAAGAGACTGACACATTCCAAATGCGTGTCAGCTGAATTTTGAGAAAAGTATGCACTGATGTGGAACGCCAACCTCTGTGGTAATATAGACAATATCATTCTCCCTCCCCAGCTGAGTTCCCTCGGACCCCTTCCCAGGGACCCCCCATCCCTCGCAGCAGGAGCAACACGTCCTTAGTTCACCGCCAAAGAGCAGCTCTCTCTGTTCCAAGATGTCCCATGAAGGGCGTCCCCAAGCCCTCGGAGATTTCCCTCCAAGCAGTCATCTTCCTGCTCCCCTCTGCAGCTCTGACATCAGGTCCCCCCTTTTCTGGCTCAGGATACCCTCTGGTACAACGATACAGCCTGGTCGCCCCTCTGACACTTCCTGCCAATGGACACCTGTACAGTACCTGGTTATGCGTGACCAGGAGTGAAGCTGTTGGAGCAAATCTTGGCACAAGACCTTTTGTGAATAAATGTGTTTATTTAATTATTTACTTTATCCTGGGAAAAGTCTTGGTTGGAATGGTTGGGCCCTAGGGTAAACAGAGAGTTAGTTCTGTGAAGAAATTGCTGGATTGGCCCCCAAAGGAGCTGGAGAAGGAACACGCGCTCAATTATTTATCTCCTTCTTACAGATTATTTCCCAAACAACATTTCGGAGTCCTAGTGCTTCCAGAATTCCATGCGAATTTGGTGATGTCGAATTAAGAACTGACTACATTTTCTTTTCTTTCTTTTTTTTTTTTCTTTTTGGGTCACACCCGGCGATGCACTCAGGAATGACCCCTGGCGGTGCTCAGGAGACCATATGAGATGCTGGGAATCGAACCTGGGTTGGCGGCGTGCAAGGCAAACACCCTCCCCGGTGTGCTATCGCTCCAGCCCTACATTTTCTTGAACAGGAAATTTAGACCTTGGCGTGGGTGCGGACTGATGCTTCACTTCCGGTTCTTGTGTTTTCCCACGGCGGAGTCCTAAGGCGGAGTCCTCGCCCCTGCTCTGGACCGTTTGGAAACATCCCTTTGTGGCGTGTATTGAGCCGTTGACCTATTCCCACGGCACCCGGTCCCCCACTACATGCTGTTGTGTTTGTCTTTTTCCTCCCCCGAGAGCAGCAGACAAGTGGGTGTCACTTGTCCTGGGGGAAGGTCGCTTTGAACTCGCAGGGCTGTCGTTCTCCGATCTGTAAGAAGGAGATGAATAATTGAGCACAGGGAATAATGTTTGTGAGGAGACATGAAAGCACAAAGCCCAGTGCTGGGATGCAGGGCCGGGCCTGCCAGTGCCGCGGGTGCTGTTGCTGGCAATCAACGTGGCAGTACCAGTCCTGGGGCCTCTGGGGGCCTCTAGGTTTGTAGAGCCGAAATGAGTTGAAACCACACCCCCCGCCCCCGCACTCCAGTTCAAGAGCTTCATACATGTGGGGCTGGAGCAATAGCACAGCAGGGAGGGCGTTGGCCTTGCACGTGGCCGACCCGGGTTCGAATCCCAGCATCCCATAGGGTCCCCTGAGCACCGCCAGGGGTGATTCCTGAGTGCAGAGCCAGGAGTAACCCCTGAGTATGGCTGGGTGTGACCCAAAAAGCAAAAAAAAAAAAAAAAAGAGCTTCACGCATGTGTGGTGCTGATGCAGCGACTCTGCCCAGGTGTCCAGACCACGGAGGTTGCCCACACACCCATTTCCACTACTTCCTCATCCCCGTCCTTTAAGGAAGACACTGTCCGAGGCTCAGAGAAGTGAACTGTTGCGCACGAATCCTGCGGCGCCCCGGTGGTAGAGCTCAACTCTGTAAGTGTTCTGAGCCTCAATCCAGATGCCCTCCCTCCCTCTGCCCCATTTGACCCAGAACCAAGGCTTTGAGTGCTTTATCTGCCAGGGAGGCTGGAGCGATAGCACAGCCAGGTAGGGCATTTGCCTTGCACGCAGCCAACCCGGGTTCAATTCCTTTGCCCCTCTCAGAGAGCCCGGCAAGCTGCCAAGAGTATCTCACCCGCACGGCAGAGCCTGGCAAGCTCCACGTGGCGTATTCGATATGCCAACAACAGTAACAAGTCTCAAAATGGAGATGTGACTGGTGCCTGCTGGAGCAAATCGATGAGCAACGGGATGACAGTGACAGTGACAGACAGTGATCTGCCAGTGAAGGGACAGAAGAAGGTGAATTCTGAAGCGCCACCCCCAAGCCCCCACACTTACCCTCTGGGTTTGTATTTTTTTTGTTTATTTATTTTGGGGCCACAACCAGTGACACTCAGGGATCACTCCTGGCAGGCTCAGGGGACCATATATGGTGTCTGTGATGGGACCTGGGCCAGCTGCATGCAAGGCCTTCAACCTACCCACTATCTTTCCAGTCCCTGTGTTTATAATGTCTGGGTTTCACTGAAGATGAAGATGGTTAATTCCTTAGGGCAAATCTTTGTTTGTAGCAGGGGAGAAGGAGTTCCCCAAACTCCTAAGGACCCAACCCAGCATAGAACGCTTCGTCATGCTTGCTTGGTTGGAAGTACTGTCACCTGCCAGTTCTGATGGGAATACGTGGTTAGATGTGGCACTGTTAGCGGATTCTGTCATTGTGTGAATGTCATAGAGTGAAATTACAAACCAAGATGGGAATAACTTGCTACACGCCTTCACTGTATGGTATAATTTATTGGGACCAGCATTATACAAGTAGTCTATTTTTTTTTTGCTTTTATTTATTTTGGGTTATACCCAGCGATGCACGGGGGTTATTCCTGGCTCTGCACACAGGAAGTTCTCCTAATGGTGCTCAGGGGACCATATGGGATGCTGGGAATTGAACCAGGGTCGGCTGCGTGCAAGGCAAACACCCTCCCCGCTGTGCTATTGCTCCAGCCCCAAGTAGTATATAGTTGACCAAAACGTTGTTAAACAATTCAAGACTACAATGGAATTTGCCATTCACCCATTGAATAAGATCTAGTTTGCTCAACCATCTATTCATTTACCCACCTACTCACTCTCCCATTTATCCATCCAACCATCCATCCACCCATCCACCCATCCACCCATCCATCCATCCATCCATCCATCCATCCATCCATCCATCCACTATCAACCCATTCATCCATCCACTCAACCATCCTTCCATCCACCCATCTATCCATCCTTAATAGTTTTGCAGACTTTGGTCTACTAAACTTGTCCTGTAGCACTTGCGGGGGCAGGGGGGGATCATGACAAGAACGAGGAATAAGGAGCCTGGTGGGAGGCAGCCTCCCCTCTCAAGGGGAGGTTGTGGGTAAAAGGTTGAGAGGAAGCTGCCTCTACAGGACTCTTGACTGCTGGCACCTTCCCCCCAAAAGAGAAAGTGGACATCAGGCTGCCCTTCTCGAGCCACGGGCGGCGTTAACGCGGCCTCTGCTTGCGTGTAGTGATCTCCTTTGGCTCTTTTGGGTGATGTGCTTGACTCCTCTGCGGGCTCTCTATGATGATGAACCTGCCTTCCTACAGCTCGTGACCTCTGGAGGACGTGGGCAAATCTCAGCACCCCTCGCCCCCGTCTCTGCATTAATACAGCTGTGAGTGATGGCACAGCTGCCTTTGGAGTTCTGGAAGTCTTCCTGGAGGAGAGGGGCATGCCAGTTTCTCAGAGATCCAGAGGCTAAGACAGGCAAGAAGGTTCCGGGTGGTAGAAAGAGGAAGTGACTCTGGCCAGAGGCCTCATAGTATCACGAGTCTTGGTGTCTTGGTGGACACCCCAGGTTGTTCTCCCCATTCCCAGAATCCCGGGATTCTGTAGATTCCTTCTTTTTCTATTTCCTTTTTTTTTTTTTTTTTTTGCTTTTTGGGTCATGCCCAGTGATGCACAGGGGTTCCTCCTGGCTCTGCACTCAGGAGTGACTCCTGGCGGTGCTTGGGGGACCCTACGGGATGCTGGGAGTCGAACCCGGGTCGGCCATGTGCAAGGCAAACGCCCTCCCTGCTGCGCTATCGCTCCCGCCTCTCCTTACTTTCTAGACTGAAGATAATCCAGCTCTTCAGTTCCTCTCAGTGAGCAAATGAGAGCAGGGGGCAGACCCGGTGGAAGGGGCTGGCCTTGCTCTGCTAACCCCACTGAGCCTTCTCTCATTCCCTGTATGCTCGTGAAAAAGCCGAGGTGTCATTTATTACTGACTGTGCCAAGAGTCCAGTGTTGTCCCCTAGATTTCAAGCCCTCGCAGCAGCAATCCAAAGAGGACTGCGCTGCCCCATTTTTGCACACAGGGGAGGGGAGCTTCAAGGGTAGAAGGGCAGTCGGGACGGTCTTCACCGATGGCCAGCTCCCTGTGGCTCTACGGCTCACGCCCTTTCCAGCCGGCCCCTACCTGCTTGCTTCTTGGCTGGAGGTGGGGAGCTGGGTGGCATGGGGGGCAGTTCTGGTTAATCTGCCCAGGTTCAGTGTGGTTGGCATGGCTTCCTAATGAGCACTGTCCAGCGGGATGTCGGCAAGATCCTTTGTGGAGTAACTGACAGCCCGCGATTGCCAATACAAAGTAATTAATATGGAGTAATGATGAGTGATAAGAGATGAAGATCTAAAGTGAACGATTCAACGACAATATCATTTTCTTGTCTTCTTCCCTTATGCGCACTGACAGGAAGAGAGTTGACACGATAATTTTATAAAACTCTCTGACACTTCCTGTTAACTCCCCTCCATTAGCTTGGTACGGTAATTGGCGAGAACAGACTCGCAGGGAGAAGAGACACGTTCTGGAGAGACAGAGAGGTGCGTCCCCCCGTGGGACCCGGGACCTCCGTGTCACTAGGGTCTGCAGCCCAGATCAGAGTCTTTCTCTGTGGGCAAATCCAGGAGGAGCGAGATCTCAGATGCAGCGGGGCTGGGAGCTGAAGCAAAAAGGACAGCAGGTAAGGGGCTTGCCAGGCACGCGGCTGCCTCCGGTCTGGTCCCCTGGACCTCTTATGGTCTCCTGAGTCCCACCAGGGGTGATCCCGGAGCACAGAGCCAGGAGTCAGCCCTGAGCCCTGGGGGGGGGGTGACCAAAACAATAGCAAAAAGCAGAGGGTTGGGGCTGGAGTGATAGCACAGCAGGGAGGGCATTTGCCTTGCATGCAGCCGACCCGGGTTCAATTTCCAGCATCCCACACAGTCCCCTGAGCACCACCAGGAGTATTTCCTGAGTGCATGAGCCAGGAGTAACCCCTGAGCATCGCTGGGTGTGGCCCCCTCCAAAAAAAAAAAGCAAAAGCAGAGGGTTCCCTTCCCACTCTTGATGGCGCCACCTTCCTCTTACATGTCCCCCAACCTTCCAACTCAGCCGAACTTTATGTGACCCAGACTCTGCCCCAACGTTCTCACTGGTCCAGACATTGGACGTGCACTGGTGGGTGGGCAGGGACTGAGTTCCGACTCTGTCCAGGGCTAGGCCCCTATAACTGGTGTAGGCGGGCAGGCAGGGAAGGCCCCTCCCCAGGCGATAGCAGGAAATTTTCTGGGGGGGTGATACTCTGAGGTTGCAAAGGCCAACCCTGCAGAAAACAGGAACTAAGGCCTGAGAATGTTAGGGCGCGGATCGAGATCTCCCTTACCGACAAAAAGACTCCAGAGACTGCAAACAGCAAGCAGGGTTTATTGTGAGACTGGCTGGCCAGGGTCCAGCCGCCCACGCAGACACGCAGGTCCAGCAGGTTGGGCAAAAGACCCCAAGCTTCTCCAAAGGAGTCTTATATAGGCCTTCCCCGGCCGTTACAGCCGAGCCCGCGCATTTCATAGCCAATAGATTTGTAATATTACAAACTCTCTTAACCAATCCATTTAAAAGGACATCACTCCTTAGCCTATGGTTTTAGAGATCAGTATTCGCGCCATTACTCAGGAATGTCCCGGTTCTGGGGGCAGTCCTGGGTCTTGTGACATGGGTCTTGTGACATGGGTCTTGTGAGAAGCATCTGGTTACCTGGTCTGACCACCACCCTTCTTGCGACCTGGGGCCCCTGTATCCAAATTCCTTGCTCAGGGGCAGAAAAACAAGTTATTCTGCCATGCGGGCTCCTGTAAAAAGAGTCTTGAGAAAGCTAAATTGATTCCTGTGGTCTGTCCTGGGCCAGTTCCTCACAAGAAGACCCTCCCCTGCCGCTAGCAACAGACCCACAGACGTTCCTGCAGAAACAAAAGGCCAGGAAAGGAATTCCAGAGAAGACCATCACCCCTCCCAAGCCCCCCAGGAAACCTCCAGAGCAACGGACTTTGACCTAGGTAGAGGCTCCACGTGGGGGCAGGTAGGAGAGACCCTATAAAGGCCACCTTGGACAAAGGAAGGGCCCGCACATGCTGCCCGAGCCCGTGTGCTCCTTGCCTCTGCGTGGATGAGCACATGTGGCTCCCGGGTACACGTGTCGCCCGCATCTCCCCTCTTGAGATGTGGCCTTTCATGCTTTCGTGTCTAATGCCGGGATGTGTGTTGGGGTTCTCTCCGCCCTTGGAGAAGCCCGCGCTCTCTCTTGAGCACGTTACTCTCTCTCTCTCTCTCTCTCTCTCTCTCTCTCTCTCTCTCAATATGGGTAGTAAGTAAGTGGCCATCGTGCTTGGTTCCTGTCTACTTTGAGCACGGGATGGACCTTGCTGAAGTGAACACACAGGAAGCGGCCCCCAGTGGCACGGTAGGCTCCGGCTGCCCCTCCAGGGGTCCAGGACCACCAGAGGCCGGATCCACTCTGGGGAATGCTGCGTGCACCATGGTGGAAGGGCCGCAGGAGGACACTCCCCCGACCTGCTCCTTCCGGGGCCGCGTGAAGCAGAGCTGACAGGCTGAGGGTGGGGACCCAGCGGCGTGGGCGGGAGAAAGAGGCCGGGGTGACCGTCCCTTTTGGATGGAGAGGGTCTAGGGCAGCTGGGGAGCGGGGAAGGAGAGAACCAAGGCCAGTCTGGGCATGGGGTGGGGGTTGGGGACCACCTGCAGACTCTCCTCCTCTTTCCACTGGCCTCTGCACGATGCCGCCTCCAGGAAGGAGTGGGGGGCAGGGCATTATCTTGTTCCCGGCAGTGAATTCTATGCTGCAACCTAAGGCGCAATCTCAGAGGTTCTATCAACCCGCCGAGCCCGCCTCCTTCTGCCATCTGTCCACCGATGTCCCTGGCGGGGGTCACCTACTGCCTCCCGGTCATCCACCCTGCCCAGTTTTCCCAGCCTCCACGCTGCCACCCCAAACACAGCAAGCCTGGTCCTAGTGCCTAGAGAAATTCCCCTTGAAGTTCTACACCTTTCCCCACCCTCTAGACCAGGAGAGACAGAGAGACAGATATATATATATATATATATATATATATATATATATATATATAGAGAGAGAGAGAGAGAGAGAGAGAGAGAGAGAGAGAGAGAGAGAAAGAGGCAGACAGACAGACAGAGACGGAAGCAGAGAGAGACAGAGACAGATACAGAAAGAGAGACAGAGAGATGGAGAGATGGAGAGACAGATAGAGAGAGACAGATGCAGAGAGAGATAGACAGAGACAGAGAGACAGATGCAGAGAGAGAGAGAGTCAGAGAGACAGAGACAGAGAGAGAGAGAGAGACTCACTTTGCTTTTGCATCTGATACTAAGAGAAAATCCAGGCTCTGTGAGTAGCGCCCCCTCCCCCTCCTTCTCTGTTGTACGAAATGCCTCTTGCAGAATGTCATTTCCTTGTAAATGACCCAGACAAGCAAAGTGCGACTCACCCCGAGAAGCATCTACCTGGGGGGAAATGTTGTTTGCCAGAACAATACCAGATGTTGGACTCAAGGTCTTGCCTTGACATTTGAAGACTACCCAGGGAGATCCGGGGGGCTGGAGGGGGCAGGCAAAGCAAAAGTAGCAGAACCGGGTTCATTTAGAAGTGACTTTACATATTAAGCTAATTCCCGGTGTAATTCAAGCGTCTGATGGGGGGGCGGGGGGTGCGGAGGAATAATGGAAAGAAAGAAAGTCCTTTCAGACGTGCCGAGGAGTGCTCAGAAACCCATAATTCTAGCGACAAAGTAATGGTAGTTGAAATTGGTTGTCCCTGATTTGAATAATCTTGATGGCATCGTTATTTTTAATTGTGATTAGTGGTCGTAATGTGCTAATAAATAAGACTCAAGACAAGGTACAACCTTGCCCTGTCCCACAGATGATTTGGATTCCGGGCGGCTGGCGAGCGGGTGGAAGGAACCACACCGGGAGAGGCACTAAAAGGGGATTTTTATGGGCTCTGGAAGCAAAGGCTGAGGCGTGAGTGGCCTCCACCCCAAGGTCAGGCAATTCCAGGCCGGAAGGAGCCACAGGCCCAGGCCCAGCGAGAATGACTTTACCTCCGGGTCCGGCCTGCCGTGAAAGGCTCACGTGTGCGCCCCGAGCTCCCCAAGGAAGGAAGGCACGGGAGAGTCGGCGTCCGGCAGCGTTTCACGCCGGGACACCCTGAAGCCGAGGGTACGCAGAGGGTACGCAGAGGGTACGCAGAGGGTACGCAGAGGGTACGCAGAGGGGCCCGCCGGGAAGCAGCTCTAAGCCACGGGTTCTGATGTCCGGGGGGGGGCCCACGGGGAGGAGAAAGACGGTCACCTTCTCCCCATCCGCCTCTGCCACGCGGGACCCAGGGTTACTGGGTTCTAGTTGGTGCAGGCAGGTAGACAGGGAAGGCCTCGCCCAAGGCAACGGCAAAAGCCAACCCTGCAGAGAACAGGAAAAACAGGGAAAAACAAACCAAAAAACGAACAAGCGAAAACAGAAGGTCCATCCATGGTAGAAACGAGCAGTTTTGTCCTCTGAGAAGGGGCTGCAGGTCAACACACCCAGCCCCCCCCACTCCCTGGCTTCCCGCCGCCTTCTCTTTGTTTTTTTTTTTTTCTTTTCTTTTTGGGTCACACCCAGCAATGCACAGGGGTCACTCCTGGCTCATGCACTCAGGAATCACCCCTGGCGGTGCTCAGGGGACCCTATGGGATGCTGGCATTTGAACCCTGGTCGGCCGCGTGCAAGGCAAACGCCCTCTCCGCTGTGCTATAGCTCCAGCCGCCTTCTCTTTGGACCTCTGCCTTTGGGTGGGGATTCCATGCCCAGACGGGTGTCAAGTGAAATCCCAGGAGCTCTGTGATGTTGAAAGCCCTCGGTAAGGAAAAGCTCAAAGGTGAAAACAACTTCCTGCAGGCTAGAGAGACGGGCTGTGCGGAAAGGCCAGTCACTGGCCACTGACCATTCAGCCGCTGGCCTGCGGGGGGCTGGGGGAGATAGTGTTTCTCTCCAGTTGTGTTCATAGTTCATGCCATCTTGACAGGTGTGACTACACATGGAATTGCATGAAAAAAAAAAAGAGACAATCCTGCCTACAGGGAGCGGACGCCACCCAGCTGCCACGCAGGTCAAATTCCAGTTCTGTCACTTAGCTGCTCCCCAAATCACGGCTCATTTCTCTGACCCTCAGTTTCCCTGTTGGCTGGGTGGGGAGGTCACAGCAATACCTACAGCAGGTAGTTGCTGAGAGACTAGATACAGAAGTCTTTATTGCTTTGGTTTAATTTATTGTTTTTTATAAAATTTATGCTCCTGTTAAAAATAAGAATTTCAGGCTTACCTTGTTCCAACTCCAACCCCACCCCCAGAGTTGGTGTCTCTTGGTCAACATCCCAAGGCCCCCTCCCACCCTTTGACCTTCGTAAACTATTACAATTTTTTAAATTAAAAAAATTTTTTAATGAGGGGCTAGAGCAATAGCACCGTGAGTAGGGCGTTTGCCTTGCATGCGGCCGACCCGGGTTCAAGTCCCAGCATCCCCTAGGGTCCCCTGAGCACCACCAGGGGTAATTCCTGAGTGCAGAACCAAGAGTGACCCCTGAGCATCACCAGGTGTGACTCCTCAAAAAAAAGGAAAAAAACAAATTAAAAATTTTTAATGAATCACCATGAAATACAGTTACAGACTTACAAACTTTCGTGATGACGCTTCAGTCATACAAAGATCGAGTACCCATCCCCCCACCAGTGCCCATTCTCCACCACCAATGTTCCTAGTATCTCCCTCCCCCCGTCCCCCCACTCGCCTCCCCCACCCCTTCCCTCCATGCCTCTGTGGCAGGTACAATTTTTTTTTTAAATCATCGTATCTGAGACCCTACTCAGTGGCCCTCTGTTATCTCCAGCCAGCCAAATTCCCCGCTCTCAGCCTCCCCCATCCTTGGCGTTCCTCCCCGTTGTGTCGTCCAGGGTCAAGGGTTTGTCGTTATTCAGGACTATTCCCTTGTCTTGTTGCGCTCTATTCCACAGGTGAGAGTAGACGAGTTAATATTGATCAAGCACCAAAAAGTAATGTCTGGTACTAGGCAAGCATTTTGTAAATCTATATGACATCCTATCAAAAAAGACATCTGTGCTTTCCACGCCGATTCGGCCTTAACCAGTACTCGGACTCCCTGTGTGCTCCTCCCTGCCTTTGTCCTGGCTCGCCTGGTCCTGCCTCCTGATTGACAAGTCCGGGTTTGCTGCAAACGTCCCGGGGTTGTCACCAGGCCTTCTTCAGACAAGGCTCCGATTGCAGAAACTGGTGCACCGAGTTCACTGGTGTCTGCCACGGATTACATAATTCCACGGCAGCGATGCAAATCCAGCAAATCCAGAGATGCAAACTCTCCCAGTAATGGGGGGCCATTTCCCTCGTCGCTGGCTGGCACTTTCTGAGCATTAAAATGTTACCTTGGGAAGGCAGGGGAGAGGCCAAGCTGATTAATTATACTTCCAAACTTGAGTAAGCTTTGGGGGCTGATCTATGGATTCGGCGCTTATGGCAGGAGGCTCATTTTGAGTTAAGTAACTATTTGAAATCACCCAACAGTTAGATAATTGACCCAATTTAATTTTCCTATGGTCCGTGGACGACTGGCGCGTCTGTGTGATCTATAGGTGTGTCACCGTGCGGATTACAACCCAGTCGGCTAAGTATGAAGCTATTATTACTAATTAAAATCGCTTCTCCGCCGAGCCCTCACCTTCCCCCTCCCCACCCGCCCATATTACCTGCCCATATTACCCAGGGTTCCCCCCTTCAGGAAGAGTTCATGCGAGCCCCCCCAAAAAAAATCAATAGCTCAATTAACAATCAGGATTGGGGCTTCCAGGCAACGGAGATCAGGATCGATAACTTATGTTCAGTGAAATTAAAGGCAGTTGTTAAGTCAAGTGTTTAAAAGCTGCAGACACAGCGGGCGAGGGGGATGGCCTTCCAAGCTCCCTGGCTCCTTCTCTAGGGAGAGGGGGGAGTCCATCTTCCACGTGGATGGGTACCCAATGGAGCGGGTGCACCCTCACCAGTGTCTGTCTGAGATGCGCCTCCCCCCTTCAGGACTTCTCTGGGCACCGGAGAGGACCGAGGGAGACATTTCACACATTCACAGTGACGTCAGGAATACAGAGAGGCCTGGACCACCCCCTCTTCCCCAGGTCCTCTCTAGCACCTTTTTATTTGGGGGGGGGTTGGGGTGGGCGCAGAGGGAGTTAGAGGTCTCTGACAGATTCCACCCGCCCAGGACTCTGGCCGTGGCATCACTCAGCTTGGCCTTGGAGAGGCTTAGCTGCCCCTCAGCCTGATGCTGAAACCTCGTTAACCTCAGACAAGGACTTGCTGTCATGGTGAGGTACAATGTTCTTTTTCTGACAGCACAGTGGGTAGGTTTGCTATTGCATGCAGCCGACCCGGGTTCGATTCCTCTATCCCTCTCGGAGAGCCCGGCAAGCTACCGAGAGTATCCCGCCCGCATGGCAGAGCCTGGCAAGCTCCCCGTGGTGTATTCGATATGCCAAAAAGAGTAACAAGTCTCACCATGGAGACGTGACTGGTGCCCGCTCGAGCAAATGGATGAACAATGGGACAACGACAGTGCTACAGTGCCTTTTTTTTTTTTTTTTTTGCTTTTTGGGTCACACCCAGTGATGCACAGGGGTTACTCCTGGTTCTGCACTCAGGAATTACCCCTGGCGGTGCTGGGGGGACCCGCTGTGCTATTGCTCCAGCCCAAGTGAGGTACAATTTCCACAGACCTTCTTTTACTGAAGTATGTTTCGATCATATTCCATTAGCCATTCAGTAGTAACAAGCCATACGAAATAGTTTGGGTCTGCTATGGGGCAGGCTTGAGGGAAAATGGGGACAGCGGGGGAGGGAAGGGGACAGCGGTGGTGGATTGGTGTTGGGATATTGAATGCCTGTAACAAATGCGTCATGAACAACTCGGTAAACCGTGGTTTTAAAATGAAGTGGGGAGGGGCCCGGGGCGATAGCACAGCGGGTAGGGTGTTTTTGTTTTGCACGCGGCCGACCCCGGCTCAATCTCCGGCATCCCATACGGCCCCCTGAGCACCGCCAGGAGTAAATTCCTGAGTGCAGAGCCAGGAGGAACCCCTGAGCATCGCTGGGTGTGACCCAAAAAAGCAAGAAAAAAAAATAAGTGGGAAAATGGAAACTGAGTTAGGACACATCGTATGGAGTAACAAAGTCTGTGCCTGTTCCATGACCGTTCTGGGGGACACTTCAGTAGGAAGGGGACCCCTTCTTCCTCTGTTTGGGTTTTGGGCCGCACCTACTGGTGCTCGAGGACTGCTCCCGGTTGGGTGCTCAGCCGTCACTCCTGGTGGTGGTGGAAGGAGCAGATGCTGTGCTGGTGGACCAAGCCCGGCTGGCGGGGTCAGGACAAGGCCCTGCCCGCTGCCCCGTCTCTCGGCTCCACGGTAGTCCTGGTTTTCCATTACCTTATGGCCGGTGCAGGAATAGACACCTGCAAGAACACTGTAGTTCCCTCAGACAAAAATCACTAAACCTAGAAGCATTACAAAAAATTAAAAATTCTTAGTTCTCAGTACCTCTGCAGGGTTACCTAGCAACTCGGGTGTACGCTTCCCAGCACCCGTGTCCCCAGGTTCCCTCGCATCACGCCCTTCCCCCAGCCTGCCTCTGTGTCAGGCACTTTTCTTCTGTCTCTCTCTCTCTCTCCCTCCCTCGATTCCTTCCTCCCTCCCTCCTCTCTCCCTCCCTCCCTTTCTCTCTCTCCTTCCCTCTCTCCTTCCCTCCCTCTCTCTCCCTCCCTTCCTCTCTCTCTTTCTATCTCTCCTTTCCTCCCTCTCTCTCTCCCCCACTCCCTCCTTCCCTCTCTCTCTCTCTTTCTCTCTCTCTCTCCCTCTCTCTCTCTCCTTTTGGGCATTGTGGTTTGCAATACGGATACTGAAAGATTATCCGGTATATTCCTTTACCTACTTTTAACACTCAGCTCTTGTCCATCATGACCTTTCCAGCTATTCTTGCCATCCTGGTCCCTTCTCTATCTTACCTACCCTCTGCCCCCCACACACACTTGTAGTTGATTCCAACCACTGACCAGTCCTAAGAACACAGACAGCACGGTCATACAGAAGCTGGCGAGAGAGACAAGCCTATGACATAGAACGGGAATAGTTTATTGTTTGTTTTGCTTTTGGGTCATACTGGCAGTTCTCAGGCTTATTCC
Source organism: Sorex araneus (assembly GCF_027595985.1). Classification (NCBI taxonomy): domain Eukaryota; kingdom Metazoa; phylum Chordata; class Mammalia; order Eulipotyphla; family Soricidae; genus Sorex; species Sorex araneus. Next base: position 218,763,886 of record NC_073305.1, read on the forward strand.
TGGCTCTGTGCTCAGGGACCACTCCCGTGGTGCTCAGGGATCTAACCCGTGCGAAGCAAGCACCCTACCCACTGTCCTATCACTCCAGCCTAGAATGGGAATAACTTATAAACTATTGATGATAGCAAGTTGTGATAGTTGGTTCTATTTCCCCCCCTCTACTTCTTTTTACAATATGGAGATGTCTTTGATATAATATTTTGACTTTAATAGATGCCATGAGCATTTTCTCCCCATCTTTTAAAGCTATAGCGAACACTATTTCCAGCGTCTGCCCGAATCCTCTGAGCTGGTGACTAACTTCTTTTTTTTTTTTGCTTTTTTTGGGTCACACCCGGCAATGCACAGGGGTTCCTCCTGGCTCATGCACTCAGGAATTACTCTTGGCGGTGCTCGGGGGACCATATGGGATGCTGGGAATCGAACCCGGGTCGGCCGCGTGCAAGGCAAACGCCCTACCCGCTGTGCTATTGATCCAGCCCTGGTGACTAACTTCTTCTATTGACTGAACTTCAGTGGAGTCTTTCAGCCGTTCCCAACTTTTCGCTTTTACAAATAATGCTGGGATGACGATTTTTAATTTGATGTCTCTTTTCATTTCAAAAGTGCTAAACTGTTATCTAAAGACAAACTCGAAAAAGGAACAAAACATACCATCTCACCACTGTCAGAAATGCTGCGAAGATTTTCCTATATTTTCTCTCTGTCTTATCTCCCTCGCATAATTCTATGCTCCCCTCTTCCTGATGATAAAGCCAATCTATGCTGACTTTCCAAATATTTGAAAGGATGGCCACAAAGACTCAGGAATAAAGATCATCCAAAAACGCCACCCCCTCCAAACACTCCCCATTAACTCTTTGGCTGGTTTCCTCCCATCCTTTGGCTTTGGAGCGTTCTTCGGAGTATTCATCATTTATCTGTTTCTAGGACTCAGATCCTGCTGACCCTGTAATCTTGGCTTTCTTGTTTTGCCTACTACTGCCTCTTTGTGATGAGAAGCTTTAAAAGATACTAAAAAGAGGATTAGACACAGTGACTTTAGATCTCTTAGTGATGGCACAATGTCCCTTTAAATGCAAGTGTCATGATTCATCCAACACCAACCTTCCTGCCTACCTCACACCTCCCCCTCCCGCCACACACACACACACACACACACACACACACACACACACACATGATCCTATCATCACATTTCTGATAACTTTAAAAAAATTTTATTAGTAAATCACTGTGGGGTACAGTTACAAACTTATGAACTTTCACGTTTGTATTTGGTTTACATCCCTCCACCAGTGCCCATTCTCCTCCACCAATGTTCCCAGTATCCCTCCCACCACCCCCACCCCAACCCCCACCACCCTGCCCTGCCTCTGCGGCAGGACATTCCCTTTTGTTCTCTCTCCTTTTGGGTGTTGTAGTTTGCAAGAGAGGTATTGAGTGGCCATCATGTTCAGTCTATAGTCTACTTTCGGCACGCAGCTTTCAACCCGAGAGGGTCCTCCTAACATTCTCTACTAGGTGTTCCCTTCTCTGTCTCTGCTGCCTTTCCCCCCAGCATGTGAGGCCAGTTTCCAAGCTGTGGGGCAGACCTCCTGGTTCTAATCTCTACTACTCTTGGGTGTTAGTCTCCCACTCTGCTACTTTATATTCCACACATGAGTGTGATCTTTCTATGTTCTGATAACTTTTTTGATGTGGGCTTCCAAGAGATACGCCAGAAGCCCAGGGACTCTCCTGGCAAGTCTTGGCCAACCGGAGCGGTGGGGTTTGGTGTGAGAAACCCCAAATACTGAGGATTTCCAGTCTTTCCTGGGCCTGCTGTGCCAGGGGTCACGTGGGTCAATCAGTGATACTGGGGTTGTTCAAGAGCTAGACTCAGCCGAGCTTGGGGGCCCCTATGATGCTGGGGATAGAAGCAGGGTTAGCCCATGAGGATAGAACCAGGGTTGGGCCATGCTAAGAATACATCTTGGGGGCGGGAGTGATAGCACAGTGGGTAGGGTGGCTGCCTTGCACACGGCCAACCCAGGTTCAAATCCCAGCATCCCATATGGACCCCTGAGCACCGCCGGGGGAAATTCCTGAGTGCAGAGCCAGGAATAACCCCTGTGCATCGCCAGGTGTGACCCAAAAAGCAAAAAAAAAAAAAAAAAAAAAGTATACATCTTAACCCCTGTCTTTCATTTTTCTTTTTTGGGTCACACCCGGAGATGCTCAGGGGTTACTCCTGGCTCATGCACTCAGGAATTACTCCTGGCTGTGCTCAGAGGACCCTATGGGATGCTGGGAATTGAACCTGGGTCGGCCGCGTGCAAGGCAAACGCCCTACCCGCTGTGCTATTGCTACAGCCCTTAACCCCTGTCTTATCTTCTGGCCCCCCTGCTAACTTATTTTTGGAAACACACGTAGAAGTGCTCAGGGACCACTCCTGGAAGTGCTTTGGGGACCACAGGAGGAGCCAGGGACTGAACTGGGTCAGCAGCATGCAAGGCAACTACCTTCCCCTTGTCCTACCTCTCTAGGCCTCTGATGGTGTCTTTCGGACAGACTATGAGCAGTGGCATGGCTGGGCCCGCGGGGATCAGGAGAACATGCTCAGGAATTCCTTTTATTTATTTATTTTTTGCTTTTTGGGTCACACCCGGTGATGCACAGGGGTTACTCCTGGCTCTGCACTCAGGAATTACCCCTGGCAGTGCTCAGGGGACCATATGGGATTCTGGGAATCGAACCTGGGTCAGCCGCGTGCAAGGCAGATGCCCTCCCCGCTGTGCTATCGCTCCAGCCCCTCTCAGGAATTCCTGATGCACACTCTTCCCATAGCTCACACTTGGGGACGCATTATGCCCTGTTGCTCGAGGGTGACTGATTTGGGAAGAAAAAGCATTTCCTCTCCAACAATGCTTTACCTCTAGGGACACTCCTGAGCGGTGCTTAGGGAACATGGGGGGGTCACTCCCAGAGACAGCTGGACACCAGGGCTGGAGGAGACAGTGCTCAGCCCCAGGGACCCCTCAGGGCCACACCTGACCGTGTTTGGTACTCCCGGGATGCAACTCAGGGCTTGGCCGCTGCCCACCAGCCTTTGATGACCTCCCAGCCTCTGTTAAGCCTTGATGCTGCAATATATATTTTTCGGTTATTGGGCCAAACCTAGTGGTGCTCAGGGCTTGCTCCTGGCTCTGTGCTCAGGGATCACTCCTGACAGAGCTTGGAGGACCACATGGAGTGCTGGGGAGAGAACCTGGGTTAGCTCCTTGCAAGGCAAGTACCTTACCCATCATACCATCTCTCTGTCACTGTCATCCCATTGCTCATCGATTTGCTCGAGCGGGCACCAGTGACATCTCCATTTTGAGATTTCTTGTTACTGTTTTTGGCATGGGCTGGAGCGATAGCACAGCGGTTGGGCGTTCGCCTTTCATGCGGCCGACCCGAGTTTGATTCCTCCGCCTCTCTCAGAGAGCCCGGCAAGCTACCGAGAGTATTGAGCCCGCCTGGCAGAGCCTGGCAAGCTACCCGTGCCTATTGGATATGCCAAAAACAGTCACAATAAGTCTCTCAATGAGAGACGTTACTGGTGCCCGCTCGAACAGCAACGGGATGACAGTGACAGTGACAGTTTTTGGCATATTGAATATGCCACGGGTAGCTTGCCGGGCTCTGCCGTGCAGGTGAGATATTCTCGGTAGCTTGCCAGGCTCTCCGAGAGGGGCGGTGGAATTGAACCGGGGTCGGCAGCGTGCAAGGCAAATGCCCTACCTGCTGTGCTATCGCTCCAGCCCACCATCTCTCTAGCCCATGAATAAATTTTTTTGACAAAAATTTCTGGATGTAGAAGTCTAGCTTGCCTTCCCTCCCTTTCTCTACATGGACCATGCTGCTCCACCGGGTTTTATTTTTTTCTTCCAAAATAAACCCTTCACGCTTAGCTTTCCTTTCCCTGGCATCATCTGGCCCAGGTTGCCTCTTAAGCGTCTTTGTATCACATGTGCTGAGCGACTTGGCTGTGATAGATTTTGTTGTAACTTCTATTTTCTCTTGCTTTGTTTGTATTTAGGTGTCTATGAACCTTTCACTGATACGTATTTTTTTCTTACCCTGGATGTTATTTCATTTTATTTTATTTATTTATTTATTTATTTATTTTTTTTTTAAAGAGGAAGTCATCAAACGCAACTTTATTTATTTATTTATTTATTTTTCTTTTTGGGTCACACCCAGCGACGCACAGGGGTTACTCCTGGCTTTGCACTCAGGAATTACTCCTGGCGGTTCTTGGGGGACCATATGGGATGCCGGGGATCGAACCCGGGTTGGCCGCATGCAAGGCAAACGCCCTACCCGCTGTGCTATCGCTCCGGCCCCTGTTATTTCATTTTAGACCACTCTAGTTCTCATTTTCAGAGGTTCTGTTTGGGTTTCCAAAAAGATCTCCCACCTTTTCAGCGAACTTTTTAAACATATGGAATGCAGTTAGAAGGCCGGTTTCAACGGACTTGTCTGCTGATTCTAACACCTGTGTGTGTTTTAGGTCAGGTTTTCTCCTTCTGGGAGGTAATTTTCTTTTTCCATGCATGCCTGGTAATCTTTGACAGGCTGCTGGGCATTCTGGCTGCTGGCTATTTTTGCATTCCTATACATCTGGGGCTTTGGACCGGAATGCAGTTGTTACTCGGAAACAATTTGATTCCTTCAGCGCTGAAGGAATAGGCGAGACCACAGTCGTGTCTAGTCCACGCTCCATGTTTTCTGCCGCTGCGGGGGACCCAGGACTCTGACCAGGAGGGTGTTAATCTGGGGGTGCAGAGCACACCTGCCTGGCCGTCGGATGGACACGTCTGCTTACTCTTTCTCCTCATCCACCAACGGCTTCTTCCTTCAGCCCTGGGGCTGGCTTCAGATCTAGATGCCCAACGGTCCTCTGCTTCCTACTCAAGGACTCGTGGTGGATCTCTAGGGTCCAACTCTGTGTAGATTTCTGTGTGCCCTGTCTTTCATTTATTTAAGTTCTTAACCATAACACCGTGATTTACTGTTGTGCATAATACAGTTGTTTGAGGCATTCAGTGTCCCAACACCAATCCTTCCTCCACCAATGTTCCCAGTTTCCCACCCGACACCCCAACCCACCCCCTTGCAGGCACAATCACATTTACTTCATGTTGCTTGTTACAACACAAAGGCAACTGAATGATCAAAACTTAGATAATAAGAGTAATTCGTGATCATGGTTGTATCTCACAAGGATGTCACTTACTCATTGTCTGAGGATCTCGTTTGGGTCACACCTGGTGATGCACAGGGGTTACTCCTGGCTCATGCACTCAGGAATCACTCCTGGCGGTGCTCGAGGACCCTATGGGATGCTGGAATCAAACCCGGGTCGGCCGCGTGCAAGGCAAATGCCCTCCCCGCTGTGCTCTCGCTCCGGCCCCATCATCACTGTATTTCTCCCCGGGGCTTCCTCTGCCTTCAGGAGCTCATCCAGCCTTCACGCTTCATCGTGTGCTAGATTCCCACACACGGTCTAGAGGGTTTGGGCCGCACAGTCCTGGAGCTGTGGGTCTCTAAGGATGCGGTGGTTTGCAGTTGGATGAGGGTCAGTTGTGGAAGCTGTTTCTGTGCCTGAGGGCGTCGGTGTGGGTGTGGCTGCTGTGCCTGAGGGCAGAAAGGGGGTCTTTCCATCCTCACTCCAAGAAGGGCCCAGAGTCCTCAGCCTGGACCAGTCTGCCTGGGAATACTCAGGGGTAGCACGGTAGCACTGTCGACCTGTCCTTCATCCATTTGCTCGAGTGGGCACCAGTAACGTCTCCACTGTGTGACTTGTTATTACTGTCTTTGGCATATCGAATATGCCACGGGGAGCTTGCCAGGCTCTGCTGTGTGGGCGGGATACTCTCCGTAGCTTGCCGGGCTCTCAGAGAGGGACAGAGGAATCGAACCCGGGTCGGCCGTGTGCAAGGCAAACACTCTACCCGCTGTGCTATCACTCCAGTCCTCAGGTTTCTCTTCAGATTGTATATTCAGGGGTACCACCTTCTTTTGGGCATAGGATGCTGGATTATTTCTCTGCCAGCAAAACCCAGTGCTGGATTTTTCTGGTGGTGGTGGTGTGTGTGTGTTATGCAAGTGTTGTGTGTTGCATGTGTGTTTTGTGTATATTGTATGTGTTGTGTGTGGTGTCTGTTGTGTATGTGGTGTGTGTGGTATGTGTGGGGTGTGTGTTGTGTGTTGCATGTGTTACATGTGTGGTGTGTGTATATTGTGTGTTGTGTGTTGCATGTGTGTTGCGTGTATATGTTGTGTATGTTGTGTGTGGTATGTGTGGGGTGTGTGTTGCATGTGTTACATGTGTGGTATGTGTATGTTGTGTGTTGTGTGTTGCATGTGTGTTGTGTGTATATGTTGTATATGTTGTGTGTGGTATGTGTGGGGTGTGTGTTGTGTGTTGCATGTGTATTGTGTGTGTTTTGTGTTTATTACATGTGTGGTGTGTGATGTGTTTTGTGTTGTGTGTGTTGTATGTGTTATGTGTGTGGTGTATATGTTGCATGTGTGTTGTATGTGTGATATGTGTGTTGTGTTGTGTGTTATGTGTGTATTGTGTGTTGTTATATGTTGTGTGTGTTGTGTGGCGTGTATGTGTTATGTGTGTGTGTTGTGTGTGGTGTGTGTTGTGTAATGTGTGTGTGGTGTGTGTGGTGTGTGTTGGTGTGTGGTGTGTGTTGTGTGTGTGGTGTGTAATGTGTGTGTGGTGTGTGTGGTGTGTACGTGTGTGCCGAATACCCCAGCTGCTCTTTGCTCCCTGGAACTGAGCCCTGTGCTACGGACCTCATCCCTGGAGCTTCCCCGTGAGCAGCGGTGGTGGGGGGTCCCGGGAAGCCCTGCGGGGGTACCTGAGAGACCCTCACTTCATTAGCTGCCAGACTCCCCGGGGCCACTGTCCTTTTGGCCCGATGCTCGGTGCTCTGAAAACCGCGGCCTCGCCTGTGTTACCTGCTGCTGTGGCTGGTCCGTGCGGGAGAGTAAATCAAGCCCCCGTTGTCCCGCCGTGGCTGGGAGCAGGCCTTCCTCCAACCTAAATAATCATCCAAGGCCACACAGTTAATTTGTTTTAGAGCTTGGAATCAAATCTTGGTTTACCGCGTCATATTTCATTTTTCATTCCCCAGTTTTGGAAGATTTCTGCTAATGTGAACGCTCAATGGTAGTCTTGGGGGTTGTTTTTCCAGATTGTTAGAGCCGAGGATGAATCTTTTTTTTTCCCCCTACAAGGATTTTTGTTTTGAGATGAGGATTATTCTTCATTTGATGATACAATGCAAATGGCAAGCACAGAGGAAGAAATCTGTGTGGTAATTTTGTCAGTCCTGGGGAGTTGGAGCTCCTGCAAGCAGTATGGATAATGGGCGGCTTTGTTAGCAGCCATTTCTCGTTCCAGGTTGCATCATTCTTTTCATAATTGCATTCTTTAAATATATGCTTGATGAATAATCAGTGCCATCTCCCGCTTTCAATTATATTTACTGTATAACATTTCCCAGGGGACTCTTAAAAGCACACTCTCATTAGCTCCATCAAGTATTTTCACAAAATAAAATTGATACCATTTTTCCCTGAGATTTTTTTATTTCCAATTGAGGAACAAGAATTCTACCAAGAGCTTGGCCAAGGCAAGAAAGAAGTTTGCAGAATAATCTCTGTGATAGGATTTTCCCTCTTTTAATTAGTTTTCCCCCATAAAAATACATGTACTTTGCTAAGTTTGAATAAAAAAAATTTTTTTTAGACATCTACCAAATTTTCAAACAGACCAATATGGAATATTTCTGCAGGAAAATGTGTAGCTTTCACGAAGATCGAAATTATTGTCATCTCAATAGGAGCCTTAGATGACTAACTTATAAAGTGCTCCTCTCGTGGAGATTCTTGGCTCTGTGTTCACTTTAGACTCATCTGGGACCCTGGCAAGGAAGTCAGCACCGAGAGACGGTACCCAGACCAGCCATCTGAGCTTACAACGCCAGCGTCTGCATATTTTATAACTCTCTTGGGGACCTTCGCTTGCAGTCAGGTTTGAAAACCACTGATGTGATGAGAAGGCCCTCATTTCACAGATGAGAACAACAACTCAGAAGGGCTATCTGATGGCCGGACTGTTTTCCGGAGGAAGGAACATGCCGTACATCAAGTGTGCTCTTGGTTCTGCGGCAAGGATGCTCTATGGCAGGACTGCAGAAACGTTTACTTACCCAGCTCCGACAGCGACCTATTTATTTATTTTCACTTCATTTCCTAGTCAAGGGAGAATCGGGTTCATAAATGCTGAGCAGTTCACCCCAAGTCATATTGTTAGATGTGGACCCCTGCTCTTCCCTGATCTTCAGTAGAATGCTTTTCTCATACCATTCTCTCCCCCATCCCCCACCCCAGCGTGCTGGTTCTGGAAACGTCTTTGTCACCCATCTCAAAATTTACCTGTTAGCATGAGCTGGTGATGCGGCAAAGCCTTGATGAGACAGCAGCCTGTTTGTAAGAGGGGTTTGATATGTCTGTTACATAAACGCAAGCGATCACGATCAGAACTGTTGATTTTTAAATCAAAGAGAACCCGGAGGCAAAGGTCTTCAAAAAGCTCCTATTGGCCTCCGTCTTTTTTTAAGTCTAAGTAGCTTGAATATAGGTGTTTGAATTCTATAACCAGGAGGTTTATTTGTCCCCATTTTGGGGTTTTGTTTACCTTTGTTTTGGCTCTTTGAATATGGTAGATATTCGTGAGCTCCGATTGACTTGGTTGGGTCTCATTCTCCTGACCCTGAAAGAGCCTCCAATGCGGCACCATTGGAAAGGACAAGTAAAGAGAGGCTTCCAAAATCTCAGGGCTAGGACGAATGGAGACATTACTGAGATGGCTCCAGAAATTCAATGATCAACGGGATGATGATGATGATGATTGGCTTGGTGTGAGTCATGTATCTGCTCTTGGGCCAATCACTGTGTCGAATGGAACACAGGGCTCTCATTGGTGGTTTAGTGCAATCTGCTGCCTGGAGTCAGGTGATGAGAGGTTCATCCTGATATAGGGCCCAAGATGGGTAATAACAGTCACCTTTTCAAGAAAGCAGGGGTTGGGATGCTGTCCACGGGCAAATAGATTTTTGTTGTAGTCTCACAATGGAGACGTTACTGGTGCCCCCTCGAGCAAAAATCGAGGAACAGCAGGACGACAGTGCTACAGTGTTCTTTGTTTTGGCCACTCCTGGCGATGCACAGAGGTTACTCCCAGCTCTGCTCTCAGGGATCATTCCTGGACGGGCCAGGAACTGAGCTCAGTTTGGCTGTGTGCAAAGCAAACACCCTACCTGCTATACTATTTCCCTGGCCCCAGCAAGTATATCATGGAGCTACACAACAAGAGATTCTCAGGATAGTGGGCGAGGAGGGATCCTGGTGAGGTTTTGAAAAGTGTGTTTTGAGAAGGGCAGCCATCACAGAAAAGTCAGGAAATTGCCCACCTGTGTCTTCTCCCAACTCACTTGCCCAAGACTTGAAGTCCCCAGAAGCATCCATGACGAGCCACCCTCTTCTGTGCCAAGGCAGAGACAAGAGGCCACGGGTAGAACATGTTCTGATGCAATTTCAAGCATTCGAAGAACAAGGTTTACCTGTGTGCCTGTGTGCCCATCTCTGTAACACCAGGAGTACTTAAGACCTTTTCTTTTCTTTCTTTTTTTTTTTTTGGGAGGGCCACACCCGGCAATGCTCAGGGGTTTTTCCTGGCTCATGCACTCATGAATTTCTCCTGGCGGTGCTCAGGGGGACCATATTGGATACTGGGAATTGAACCCGGGTTGGGCGCATGCAAGGCAACTGCCCTACCTGCTGTGCTATGGCTCCAGCCCCAAGACCTTTTCAACTTCCTGAACATTAGTGCTTCTTGATGATCCTCCTCAACATACTTACAGGGACTGCTGTGGGCTCACATAGGTCGGAGAGAGAGGGGACGGGGTTGATCTTGAGCTCAACTGCGGGGAAGCATGAGAAACCTGGGAGCACCCAGCGTCACATTTGCCCAGAATCTGTGATGAATAATAGCAGCGGCATCAGTTATTGCTCTCGCGATGAACAGGCACAGCTGCTGGCAGTGGTTTTACGAGGCAGGTCTCGATGAGGAACGCTTGCTGTGGTGACATTGGAGGTGAAGCGACAGAAAACTGGGCCTTGCAGAGGCTGGAGCGGGGAGTGGCTTCACCTTGGGAATCTGGACGTGGTGTTTGGGGAGAGAGAGTGACGGGGAGCAGGGGGGGAAGCGAAGCTCCCCGGAGAGGTTTCGCTCTTGGTCATGGAGTGTTCCAGAAGGGGAGAAAAGGACAGGACAAGGCATTTAGAAAAATCAGAAAACCAGGCCGATCAAAGCGTTGATGGGGTGAATGAGATTGATGCACGAAAATGTTCAGCCCAGTTGCCATTATCAGTATGAAAAATGGAAATAATCCAATTATTTCTCAATTACCTAACAATAAAAGATTAAGCCAATTATGATTCATTCATTTATGTGCTGTTATAGAGCCATCACTAATGTTATGATGGAAGAAGTTGCAATAAAATGGGGGAAAGCTCTCGGTGCATGAAAATGAGGAGGGAACACAAACAACATTGTCGCCATCCCTACGGTGGCCCCATTGTATGGCCTTGCCATTTTCTTCTTTCTTTTTCATGCAATCATTAAAAACACATTTGCCCCCAATTCTTGTGAAGTCACTTACCTCCATTATGGAGCATATGGAAGAGCGATGTTAGAAAACACCCATTCCATTCCCTACTTATCCACGCTGCTAATATTCTGAGGAGGCCCTGTCTTATCGATACCTTTTCCTCCCCACCTGTGTTATTTTAGGGCTCTCAACTCTCTTGCCTAGGCGAGGAACATGGCAGAAACTTCTGTTTCTTTAATAGGCTGCCGGTTCGTGCTTTAGAAAGGTAGGTTTGGATTTAGTCAATTCTTTCTATTTCCTCCCATTCTGCCTCCTGAAATCTGTTGACCGCCTCCTCTACCATCAGTAGGGAAAATGATCTTTTTAAAATTTATCTTCTAAAAAAGGCTGGTAAGGAAAACCTGGGCTAATTACAAAGAACGATCAACACCACTCTCCTTGGAACTCATTGACTGTTCCCGCTGCTGAAAAATTTCTCATGTATCTTCAGGGATGCTAATGGGTGTGTGGGGGGAGAATTCCAATTTTTAGGACCATTTTGAGGTCCAAGGTGAAGGCATAGCGGTTTCTATGGTCTATTAATCCCATGCAAGATCCCCAGAGTGTCAGAGCACAGATACAGGAAAGCAGTCATATTTCTTTCTGTGTCTATGAACAACTGCCAACATCTCACTAGCCAAAGCAAATTATCTGGCTAATTCCAAAGTGTGGCCTCTGTGTATTGTGTGTGTGTGTGTGTGTGTGTGTGTGTGTGTGTGTATGTGTGTGCACTGCATTCATCAGGTTAAAGATATGGCTATGCCATACGCTACTGAGAGACCCATTCTGGGATCAATAATTCAAACAGCGTGCCCTTGCAAAATGATCACGGTTCATAACTTAGCTCATGTACTTTTTAGAACAAAGTTGGTACATAAAAAGAGGAAAAAAGGAAGCAAACAAACCAGCGTGTTAATCGGGTTGTTTCAGGCCAGTGGTTTTAATTTTCTTCTTTGTCCTTTGATTTCTCTAAGCATTCTCAGATGAGTACGTGTTACCCATAAAAGTCTGACAATGAACCAACACCACATCACTCACGATTTCCCTCAGCGTGGGGAGGCATTTGGAGAGAGGAAGAAGCCATCATCTCCGAGCCCACGCAGAGGAAGACCGTGGTCTCTGGGGAGGGAGGTGGCCCTCGATATAATCGGGTTCCCTAGAACCTGAGGGATTTGGGGGTGGGACGCAGATGGTTCGGGTGGGAAACTCACATGGAGGGCAAAGATAGAGGCATGGTTTGAAGCGCTGTGAGATCGGGTGGGAAGTGGGTCTGCGAAGGTACCAGCCATGCACGTAAGTACTGGGATACCAGGATGGCGACCGGTTTGCTCAGTTGCAGAGAACTGAGCGTGAGTACCCAACATCCTCCCACCTCAAGTGGAGATGAGAGCAGGACCCAGCAGGGGCAGCAATGACCCAACTCGGTAAAAGGAAGCAGTGCAGAAGTGGACACGGATCTGTCTGGAGTGTGGTACTGCCCAACTCCCAGGGGATCTGACACGGTGCCACGCTCGAGAATCACCTGGGTGGTGGTGGTGGTGATGGAGGGGGGGGTGCTGTGAGGTCCAGACTGCTCGGCCCCACCTCCTGAGAGGCTCATTCCAAGTTAGTACCCAGGTAATGTTGATGCTCCTGGTCCCGGGGCCCTACTTTGAAAACCACTGCCCCCAAACCACCGTCTCCCAACCTCCACATGATTGGTGCTACCTGGAGAGCTTTTAAATAGACCAGGCTGCACCCCAGACCAATTAAACCAGAATCTAGGGGTGGGACTCAGCTATCGGTATTTTTTTTTTTTTTAGAGCTCCCAAGGTGAATGCAATGTGCAGTCGAGTTTGAAAACTGCTGCTCTAAGGAGAATTAATTTAATCTGTTTAACTACAGAATACATTGGCAGCAGGTATTAAATTAGCTCATCACCAACCACCACCCCTTTCTCCATGGACCAAGGCCTGGAAATGAGCTTACGAACGTCTCTTGGAAGACGGATGCTTGACATTTGGAATGCACCCACTTGCCTGGCTCCCAGAGCAATGAGGCAAAGCGCCTGGCGGAGGAGGGAAGGAAGAAGAATCTGGGGACGCTTCCCCTGGTCATGTCCGGAGAAGGGACGCAGGAGGGGCCGCTGCTGTGGTCGAAGGCGCAGTAGCTTAGGAGAGCAACACTGGGAAGATACGTGTGTACTCAGCAGCTGGAGGGATTTTGTTCACTTTGGAGGGCACCTCTGGACACTCCCCGAGTCGCCACGGAAGTTGTCAACTCAGGCACTTTCAGAGCCACGGCTGTTGGAGGAGACCGAGCCCTGGCGGAGTCTATATCATCGCCCTCCCTTCTTCCACTGAGACGTCCTCCCGTCCACGCATCTTCCAAGTCCCATTCTCTCCTGTGCTTCTGGAATCGGAAGGCGTTGGATTATAGTTCCAAGCATTTTTTAAATTTTATTTTAATTTTTTGCTTTTTGGGTCACACCTGGCGATGCACAGGGGTTACTCCTGGCTCAGCACTCAGGAATTACCCCTGGAAGTGCTCAGGGGACCCTATGGGATGCTGGGAATCGAACCTGGGTTGGCTGCATGCAAGGCAAATGCCCTCCCCGCTGTGCTATCGCTCCAGCTCCAGTTCCAAGAATTTTAGGCTTGACGTTAGGTTGTCCTGTCTCATCCACCAGAGAATTTATGTTAATTGAGTTACGCCCATTGCAGTGCTCCTGGGAGCACCCCAAACCCACCAGGCTCTCCCATCTTCCGTGTTTATCTCTAACCTCCCCTTTGTTCCTCTCTCCCTACCTGCTAGTTCTAGGTGTCTCTCGGTCAGACACGGCAACCTGTAAAGCCAAACCTTCTGATGGCTCTGGATTTTGTATACATATTTGATTTTTTCTTTCTTTGATGCTCTTTGCCTATTTTTATTTTAGAGCAATGCCCATTTTATGTAGACACAGGAAGACAGTTAACGCGATGCTTTTGTTTATGGGAGTTAATCGATCCTGAAGAATATTAACTCCTGGGCATCTGTCGTATTTACTTGACTTAAGCCTCAGTTGCTCTTTGATTGGTCTTGGTCCTTTACACCCCAAAAGGTGGGTCCCACTTAGGGACTTGGATGGACCCAGGGCAAGCCGTAAGCTACCCTAGCTTGGACAGGGCCATAAAAAATTGAAGAGGTTAAGAGCATAGTCATGGAATAAGCTCTGTCATGACCCAAAAATAATTTACTGAGAGGACACTACTGGGCTTTGGAAAGGCTGACCTGGCCTGAGGACTGTAGTCTGGGAAATACAGCGAGATGTCTCAGGAAAAGCCACCCTCTGCCATAAGCCCAGAGAGACAAGTTTAAGCTTAGTCAAGGTATGGGTAAGAGTCTGTATCTCTTACCATGTTTATACAAAATGACTAGAAATATTATTAAGAAGTAAATGTATTCCATTGTGTAGATGTACCAAAGGTGGTTGGAGGGTTTGCTTGGGATGGGAGATGTGAGATGTGTGCTGAAAATAGATAAAGGACCAAACATGATGGCTTCTTATTATCTGTAATTGGTATTGCAAACCTTAGTACCCGTAAGGAGAGACAGAGAGACGGAGAGAGAGAGAGAGAAAGAGAGAGAGAAAGAGAGAGAGAAAGATAAAGAGAGAGAAAGAGAGAAATAGAGAGAAAGAGAGAGAGAAAGAGAGAGAGAGAAAGAGAGAGAGAGGGCAATTGTCTGCCAAAGAGGTGGAGGGAGGTGTGAGGGATGTCGGGATTATGGGGACATTGGTGGAGGAGAATGTGCACTGGTGGAGGGATGGGTGTTCCATCATTGTATGACTGAAACTCAAACATGAAAGGTTTGTAACTGTAGCTCATGGTGATTCAATAAAAAAAAGTAAATTTAGTATGATTCTTTAAATGGATTACCAGTAAAGGGAAGGAGAAGGCAACATGCCCCTAGGTGGACCGCGGCCCCTGGGTGCATCTCCTAGATGGACTCTAGAGAGCTGGAGCCCCGGGGGGAGGTGCTGCCCCTGTGTGCACCTCCTAGAAGAATCTCCCCGAAGGAGGGGCTTACGTCTGTTCTTGTTCATGTTCAGCCAGCACCTATATGTAATTGCGTCCCCCAATCCATCACAATTTCTATAAAAATCCTGATTTATTTGAATAAAGATACCACCAGCTACCGGCCTGTGGAGTCGTTCCTTCGTCTATCAGCCAGAGGAACGGCCATTGGCCCCAAGTGCACCCGGGACCCGGTCACTGTGATCAAGCAGGGAGGATCCTGCTTTTAGCCAAAGAGACGTTTGTTTAGAACGTATCTCCTCTCGCGGGAGACACCTGCATCCTTAATTACCCTCCCCCCCGGAGACCCAGGAGACACGGTTGAGGTGAGAGGAACAGTTGAGGCACGGACAGTGGGAGGACACTCAGGGAAGTCGAGAGAGGAAGTAGCCTCCAGGGCTTTGCTATGGTCTGAGTGGTGTCTGTGTCAATCTACAGGATCAAGTCCTGCCCACCCCACCCGCAGCCCCTTAGGAGGTGACTATTTGCAGATTGGGTCTTTTGGGAGGTGATTAGGGTTAAAAAAATGAGGTTATACGGATGCACCCCATCACATATGGTGAGCATCTTTACAAGAAAAGAAGCTGGTGGAGGGTGGGTGGAGTGATAGTACAGCAGGGAGGGCGTCTGCCTTGCATGCGGCTGACCCGGGTTAGATCCCTGGTATCCCAGATGGTCCTCCGAGCACCGCCAGGAGTAGTGCAGAGCCAGGAGGAACCCCTGAGCATCGCCAGGTGTGACCCAAGAAGCCAAAAAAGAAAAAGAAGTTGGTGGAGGGTGATATCATGAAGATAGAGAGAGAGAGAGAAAGAGAGAGAGAGAGAGAGAGAGAGAGCGAGAAGAGAGCTGGGAAGAAACCAGCCTTGTGCACCCCTGGATGTCAAATATCTCTCTTCCAGTGAGCAAATCCTTCTGTGGTGAATGCCATCATGCTGAGGGTCTTTGTGATGGCGTCTGCAGGAACTGCATATGGATTAGAATAGATGAGTTGGTGCAGCTTCCACTCTCCATGCAGGGGACTGCACAGAAGGACTGGGAACTAAAGGCAGAGGGATATAAGCACTCCTGGCTGGATGCGGCGGACATCAGCAGTACCCTGATAGGCATTGTTCATCTTTGGTTTGAGTATGGGAGTTTTGTTTTAGCATCAGAGAACACATTTTTTGTTTTTGAGGGGGGGTATTTGGAGGGTCCAAGTGTGGAAATGAGAAAAGGGAGGGATAGAATGATGTTGTTATTTTAGGAAGGCTTTGGGCTTATTTTGAACCCACGGGGAAAGAAAAGTTTAGGTGCCTATGTTGGAAAAAAATGAACGATCCTATGTAATATATATATTTTTATTTATTTTTATTTTTTTGCTTTTTGGGTCACACCCAGCGATGCACAGGGGTTATTCCTAGCTCTGCACTCAGGAATTACCCCTGGCGGTGCTCAGGGGACCATATGGGATGCTGGGAATTGAACCTGGGTTGGCTGCGTGCAAGGCAAACGCCCTCCCCACTGTGCTATCGCTCCAGCCCCTGTAATATATTTTAAAGAGCTTCCTTGGCATAAAGCGAGATATATGAAGACACTAAAAATGTTAGGTCTGAGCTCTTCAGCTATCCAGTCTTCCCTTTCTCTGAAGCTCTGTAGTAGACGTTTGGGGAGGATTTTTTTGTTTGGTTTTTGGGTGATGCTCAGGGCTTACCCCCAGCTCTGTGTTCAGAGATTACTCGTGGCTTTGTGCTCAGTGATTACTCCTGGCAGGCCCAGGGAGCCTTGTGTGATGCTGGGGCTCGAACCTGTGTCAGCTGTGTGAGATGCCAGCAGACACTTTGTTGTTGGTCTTAACAGCTGCTAAAAGTTGCTCTTTCTCTGGTAACTTCATCGCCAAAATTACAAGGGCAAATGCCAATAACCGTGGTGACTGCTGATTGGGCCAGCAGTTCGCACGTGACCCAGGTCTGCCCAATCATCATTATGTCCCATGGAGCCGTCGTAAAAGAATCCAACCTCTATCAAGCTAGTCTGAGGAAACTCAGGCTGAATTTCCGAGGCATTCCTATTGTTATTGTTATTGTTATTATTATTATTATTATTATTATTATTAGTTATTTAGCATGTGCACTGCAGATTTGTAAGGAAACAATTAGTATTAGTCAGGTCAAGTTGGCTTGGGGGTGGAGTCCAGAGGAGAGAGAAGAGGAGGCGTGTTACGGATGGATTCTCATATTCCACCTTCTTGGGGGCCTTACTGTGTTTCCGCTCTTAGATTCCCCCTTTAAGGCATCCCCCCAAACTTAACATATGACATGCGACTGTTTGACATGACTTTTTCTGTTACGCCTACCACGAGTATTGGTTGAATTTCCCTGAAATATGGATGAGGAGAATTCATGACTTGTCTTCTTATTTTTGGGCCACACCCAGCGACGCTCAGGGGTTGCTCCTGACTCTGCACTCAGGAATTACTCCTGGCGGTGCTCAGGGGACCACATGAGATGTTGGGGATCAAACATCCCATTGGTGGGTGTTGGGTGTTCAAGGCAAGCACCTCACCTGCTCTACTATCTCTCTAGTCCCCAGTGATTTGTCTCAATTTTGTGTGTGTGTGTGTGTGTGTGTGTGTGTGTGTGTGTGTGTGTGTGTGTGTGTGTGAGGGTGCCTTCTGAGTGGTACTCAGGGGGCTCAGGGCCATTCACAGAAAAACTGTTAATAGGATGAATAATTCTGCCTTGCAATGTGCAGGGCCACTCAGGCAGTGCTTAGGGGCTCCCAGGGTGGTATCGGGTGATGCATATGGGGGATGGAGGGGTCTAGGTGGGGGGTGGAGGGGTCTGGGTGGTGCCATGGGTGGGACGGGGCATACATCCTAACCCTGTCCTATTTCCTGGTCCCTCCTTCGTCTTTTCATTTGCACAATGCAGTAGACTAGATGTTAACTTGCAACTGAAGAGTGTTCACTGGGGTCCCTCAGTACCACCCGGACCAGGGTGGTGGGACCCGGCCCAAGTCGAGAGGGGCTCCCCAGCTTCGTGTCTCCTCTTGAAGACTGAACTCTTCCGACTCTGCAGAACACCCCCACAATCTCACACGTCCTTGTAAAGAAGCAGAGGAAACCGCAGGTCCCTCCCTCAAACTGGGGGTTCCCGGGAACTTCAGAGCCGATCCAGGTTGGAAGTAGAAGCCACTTGACTTGGCCTAGCAGGCTAATTAGACTTAATTCATCATGTATTCCAATCTGTAAAGCTTAATACCCAGCCTGACCTTACAGCCTGATGTGCCTAATCTTTAATTCATCCTGGTGGCCAATTAGCAATTTCCTTGTAGAAACACCTTTTGGGTGTCCGACTTATACATAATGCATCTCTCCATGTTAATTGGGTTGGCTCTGGGTCTGTTTTGCAGCCTCCGAAACTCCCCTGTGATGTTGGGGACGGAACACGGTGAGATAACGGTCCTAGAGTGTCTACCCTGGCGCCCGGCCGACACTGGGAGGTGCTCCCTCTGCATCATGAGTTGTTTTGTGTTTGTTTGAGGGGGGTCAGGAGTTCGGGGGCCCATCTGGGCCACACCCCATGGTGCTTGGGAGGCCACACAGTGTGTGTGGGGGGTTGGATCAACATCTTGCCAGGTCACACTCGTGGCTCCAGCCCTTGGAGCTGTCTCCCTGGCCCCACGCTGAGCTGTTTCGATGACAAGCTTCACTGAGGAAAGGCAACAAGGACAATCCCCCACAGCAGTCCTTCCAGATCGTTCCGCCATCCTCTCTTGGTGTCAAATGCCTCTTGGAGGATTGAGGGGCGGACTAGGTAGGGATATTTTTGTCTGTGCCGTCACCAAAGCTGAGGATTAACTGGACCCACAAGTCGTAACCTGACATAAGGCTTTATAGCTCCTTGACCAGCATATGGTGGTCATATATTTAAGCCTTCTGGTCAAGGAAGCTTTCAAGGCCAAGGGTATCGCTGCTCCCCGCTGAGCTGAATCAGTTATTTCCCAAGAAGTACAGGCTGGTCAGGTTGATGGTTTTGTACGGAAAGTGTGCTTGCACTTGTAACTCTCTCTCTCTCTCTCTCTCTCTCTCTCTCTCTCTCTCTCTCTCTCTGTCTGTCTATTCTGTAACCTAATCTCTCTTTCATTCTCTCTCTCTGAGATATAGAAATAGAGAGGCAGAAAAAAAATTCATTGTTTACCCAATCACAAACTCGTAAAAATAAAACCCTGATCCCAAGGGGAAATAAATACCCTCCTGCCTTTATTTTTAGAACCACACATTTATTTTGCGAGCTCTTTAAAGAAAAAAAAAGACGAAATAAGGCGATGACTCCTTTGCCGGCGTAGAGATCTTGATAATGATTTTTGATGATTACTTTCCCTAAAGTACTTTTAGAAGATGACTTTGAATCTGCCCATTTTAAGGTTTCCCTGATAGCGGAGATGAAACACCTTGATCTGCTTCCATAAAAACACACATCACATCAATTAACAAATATCGCCAGGGGCAGGCTCCTTGTTCAACATCTGCTCTTGATTATGGCGGCACCGTAGAATATATTAAAGGAGTATGGCCACGGATTTCGACTGCCCTTCAAGAAGCTGCAGATATTCCCATGAGCCCAATGACCCCCGACACCTCATTAGAGTTCTCCTCCCCCATGCTGGCATACTCCGAGGGGCTGGGTATTTATTAGCATGGGAAGACACTTAATCTCCACCTGAGATGAGTTTGTTTTCCCCAAAGGCATCAAGTTCAAGGCAAGGGTGCCAAGGAGCTGGTGTGATAATATAGTGGGGAGGGCACTTGCCTTGCAAGTGGCTGACCAGGGTTTGATTTCTGACACCCGATCGGGTCCTCTGGGCCCTGCCTGCAGTGATTCCTGAGGGCAGAACCAGGAATAACCCTCTTGGGAGCATAGCCTGGTGTGTGTGACTCCCACACAAAAAAAACAGACAAAAACCAGAAAGCAAGGGAGTGAGAACAATCTCTGGAGCACTGTTTGCACGAGCAGCACTTGTACACTGTCCATTTGATTTATTTTATTTTTTAAAATTTTTATTTATTTATTTATTTATTTTGCTTTTTGAGTCACACCCGGTGATGCAAAAGGGTTACTCCTGGCTCATGCACTCAGGAATCACTCCTGGTGGTGCTCAGGGGACCCTATGGGATGCTGGGAATCAAACCTGGGTTGGCTGCGTGCAAGGCAAACGCCCTCCCCACTGTGCTATCGCTCCAGCCCCCTGACACTGTCCATTTGTGATGAGTGAGAAAACGAGCAGAGGGGGTTCAAAGGACGGATCTAGGCCTTATGGGCACTAAGTTGCCAACATATTCCCTTTCGGGGGGGTGGCTGTGACTTCTGACCTTCTGACCCAAGGGCTAGCCCTGTGGCAGATGGAGGTCACACAAACCAGATATCCCCTTCCTTAGTGGGTGACGGTGACTTCTGACCTAACGGTTTGCCCCGTGGTAGAGGTCACAATGTGTCTCTTCTGACTTGTGTGGGCTTTTATTCCTTACACGGCACAGAACCCAGGCAAGTGGCGAGGTGGAAGGACCCTAAGGAGTGTGTCTTGTTGTTCTGATCCATTTCCTGGTCCATCTTCTGCCCACAGAGTCATGGATTTCCTCTGGGTACTTCGGCACCTGGCCTGGTCTCAGCTGTGCCGCCATGAAGACCAAGGCCAACCCAACCTGACTGAGAGGCATATTTGAAAAAAGAATTATTTTTAAAAAAGAGAATCATATCATTCAAGTTGTTTGCCCTTCAACAACTCACATACGATCTCACACCATTCACAACGAGATTGGGATTTCCAAGTCTTTCAAAGTCATCCCAAAGTCCACCTGGAAGAATGAATGGGTGACGTTACCCAAGGATATTTTGAAAGGAGATGATAAAGGACCCCAGTGACACTTTGCAAGCAAAGGGACTTAGCTGATCAAGTCACACATGCTTGATAAGACTCTTACCCTTAAAGATGGGGCCACGGTGGTGAGGATCCATGGTACTGGGTTCTAGGCACTTCGGTGGTGCTTTGGTGTAGGACCTTTGTGCATCAATACCACAGCAATACCACACACTTTAGTAGTTTTGTAATTGTATTACCGGAACTGCAATACAAAACCTAAAAGACTGTTTCACCACCGAAACAATGAATGCAATATCGGTGTAAAGGAAAGATCAGCGGGATAAAAAAGATCTTTGAGTAAAACCTAAACACGTGGATCACGTAAGAACTCTACAAGACACTGTCAGCCAATGGAACCAGGGAGCTCAAGGAATCACCTTAGTTGGCTTGGGGAAAAGAAACAAGTGAGCATATCACAACAATAGTTCTCAGATATATTCCAAATGAAGTAAAGAGACACGGGAACAAAAATCCCTGTAAAAAAGGAAAAATTTACTGTAAGGTATTTATTTCAGTTTGAGGCACATTTTTCTTTTCCAATATGAAACACACAGAAGAACTAACAAGAATAACACTAACGGGTTCAACTAAAACATTGAGAATTGAGGGCCAAAGTGATAGTACAGTGGGTAGGGCATCTACCTTGCCATGTGGCCGACCCAGGTTCGATCCCTGGCACCCTCTAGGGTCTCTTGAGCACCGCCAGGAATAATTCCTGAGTGCAGAGCCAGGAGTAACCTCTGGGCTTTGTTGAGTGTGACCCAGCAGGACACAAAAGAATTGAGAACTTGAAGTAAGTTCGTGGAGAGCATGGGGGGGAAAAATCACCTAACTTTATACAACAAAGCACAATGTGTAAAATTAAAGGGCATCCGGCAATTGGCATGGGGAGATATTTGCAAAGAATGTGGCATAGATGAACAGCTTCACAATGCCTGGAAATTGTTCGAAAAAAAAATCAAAGGAAAATGTGCAAAGGGCACGAAATGTTGATTTCCGGAGTGAGACACACAATTGGTCTCTAAGTAGATGAGGAAAATGTTCCCTTTTAATAGGTATCAAGCATTTGAAACCTAGGAGACAATATGGCATAATTTTACCTGTCGGAGCAGCCAATTAAAACATGATGAGCTGTGGTGTCAGCGGTGGGGTGACGCGCAGACACCATCTAGTGCTGCTGGGCGCTAGATAAATGGGGGAAAATTAACTTGAGGCTCTCTGGTTATTTTGATCTTCAAATCGAGGTGATTCGTCCCTGCTCATTACAGCCGGGGTCGGACGAGATAATAAATGTAAAAGACCACAAATGGTGTAAACGCTCATTATTGACATTGCCGAGGAGGGCGAGGGAACGGAGGGGATGGAAGATTTCTGAGGATGGGAGCGTGAGGGATTAGCGGGTGAGCTGGGCTACCAATTAGTGTGGGACCCCAAGGAACTGTGAGTGGCGGAGAGACGAGGGGCCCAGGTCCTTCTTGCCTCCTGGATTTATGGATTTGGAAGCAGAGGATGTGTTACAAATGCTCAAGGAGAAGGGATTTATTAGGCTTTCCCCATGATGGATGACACGTTTGGTCTCAATCCCGGGACAGCCGCCACAAATCAGGCGGCTCTCTGATGGCTGACCTCTTCCAGCACCCCCTGCCCCGGGGCCCAGACACCGGTGCTCCTTAACCCCTTGTTACAGCCTCGGTTTATCCAGAAACAGCCCTAGCAACGCTCCGACAGGGTAGCCGGCATCCTTTGCAAATCCCATCCTGAGTCCCCAGATCTGCCATGAGCCAGGTTTAGGATTTGACGGGGTCCAGAGACCAAATCCCGGTCTTGCCTTTCCCTCTGCTCGGGTTGGATTCCAAGGGGCTGCTGTTTTGAGTAAGTGTCTATGACGGAGATGCCCACCAGATGTGGCAGGCCATGGTGTGTCCAGAGGGGAGCGACACCTGATGGGGTCTTGTAAAGGCTTGAGGATGAGCCACAGTCAACAGGGCTTGGAGGGGACTCGGAGGGAGCAAGGGGTCTGGGACTGCAGCTGTGGCTAGTGGGGACGCTTTGCCGTACGTGGCCAGGGAGAAGCGCACGAGTCCCCGAGGACACGCAGGCTCCCTCCCGGGGCAACGGAAACCACTTCCAGGTGTGGCAAATCTGCCTCCCGCCCCCCCCCCCCCCGCCCCTCCCCACCCGGGGCCCTGCCTCAGTCCAGACATCTGGGAAACGAAAGTGCAGCCGTGTCCTCTACTGAAACCAGCGGAGTGCCAGGCTGCGGACAGAATGTCACGTCAAGATCCACGTTCCCGTTTGGAAATCTGGACGGATGGGGCCGGAGAGAGCGCGGAAGGGGTAAGGCACGAGCCTGGCGTGCAGCTGATCCCCGCTGGATCCTGGCGCCACTTAGAGTCCACTGGGCAGTGCCGGGAGTGAGCCCTAAGGGCAGCGATGTCATTCCCCCGCTCCCCCCAAAAAAGCTCAAGGAATTTCTAGCTTGGAGAGTGGTGGGTGTGAAGGGGAAATGGTTTTCAGCCTTTTTTTTTGTTTTGTGTTGGGGCCATACCTGGCCATGCTCATGGCTTGCTCCTGGCTCTGTGCTCAGCGGTCAGGCGGTCTCGGAGACCTTATGAGGTGCTTGATATTGAGTAGATGAGTAGATAGTACCCTCTGTACTATCCCTCTGCCTTCTTTTCTTTTTGTTTGTTTCTTTTTTTTTTTTTGGCAGGAGGCTGGTGGTAGTTTGGGCCATGTTTGGTGGTGCTCAGGGCCTATTCCTGGCTCTGAGCTTAGGGGTAACCTTTAGAGGTGCGGGGTGGGGGGGAGCATGTGGTGCTGGGCCTGGCAGGCGCCTGGCTGCCTCCCTTGTAATATTTCTCCACCCACGATATGATCTTGAATCTGCAAGTCCCTAGACAGTACGCCCAAAGTGTTTCCATTGAACTGTGAACTGCAACTGACTTGGGAACCGCAGGTTTGGAGAAGGGCTGGGGAATTTTCAAGTTTCATTCACTGTCCATATGTTTCTTTTTTTTTTTCTTTTTGGGTCACACCCGGTGATGCACAGGGGTTCCTCCTGGCTCTGCACTCAGGAATTACTCCTGGCGGTGCTCAGGGGACCCTATGGGGTGCTGGGAATCGAACCTGGGTCGGCCGCATGCAAGGCAAATGCCCTACCCGCTGTGCTGTCGCTCCAGCCCCTGTCCATATGTTTCTATTTTATTTTTTTTGGCTTTTTTTTTGGGGGGTTCACACCTGGCGATGCTCAGGGGCGACTCCTGGCTCTGCACTCAGGAATTCCTACTGGCGGTGCTCAGGGGACCCTATGGGGTACTGGGGGTCGAACCCAGGTCAGCCGCATGTAAGGCAAACACGCTACCTGCTGGACTATCGCTCCAGCCCCAGATGTTTCTATTTTCTATTTTGTTAAGTAGGAGCTGGTCTTTGTGCCTTGTTTGTCACTGGAAACCTGTTCCGTTTGCATGTTTAGTCAGCGTCAGAGAAGGAAGATGAGGTGTGGTTAGGCACTGGGGCTCCCGATGCCGGTGGGGGAGGCCCAAGTCCCCTTCATCTCACCGCCCCATCACCTGCATCAGAATTAGAGGGGTGTGGGGGGGCGGTGGTGGGGGGGAATGGAGGGGGGCTGGCTTCCGGGAGAGTCTGCGTCTACCGCCTCTGGCCGTGAAACTCAGTGCAGGCTAGAACCCTGGGCCGCAGGCCTGGCGGTGGTTGCTCAAGGGCCGCCACTGCGCACGGTCCTGCCACGGCATCTCTCTGTGTTGTTTTGCACAAAGAAACAAATAGAATCGTTATGCCGTGGCCGCGGCCGCCCTGCCTCGCTGACAGGCCTGTTGATGAACCCAAATGAGCCGGTACACGCAGGTGTTTTGTAAACTGCAAATGGAGGCGGCGGCTACAGCGCAGCACTGCGGGGCCTCCGGTTCAGAAGGCTGCGCCTGGTGCCTGACGGAGGGGTGGGTGGGGGCGCGCCGGAGAGAAAGGGGGCACTCTGGGGAGAATGGGGGCGCGATGGGGAGAACTGGGGCGCTGGAGAGAATGGGGTGCCCGCTGGAGAGAAAGGGGGCGTGCTGAAGAGAATGGCTGAGCGCTCGGGAGAAGGGGGGAGCGCTGGGGAGAATAGGGGCGCCCTGGGGAGAATGGAGTCGTGTGATGGAGAGAATGGGTGTGCGCTGGAGAGAAAGGGGGTGCGCTGGGGAGAATGGGGGCGTGCTGGGGAGAATTGGGGCGCTGGAGAGAATGGGGTACGCGCTGGAGAGAATGGGGTACGCGCTGGAGAGAAAGGGGGTGCGCTGGGGAGAATGGGGGCGTGCTGGGGAGAATTGGGGCGCTGGAGAGAATGGGGTACGCGCTGGAGAGAATGGGGGCGCGCTGGAGAGATAGGGGTCGCGCTGGAGAGAAAGGGGGTGCGCTGGGGAGAATGGGGGCATGATGGGGAGAATTGGGGCGCTGGAGAGAATGGGGTACGTGCTGGAGAGAATGGGGGCGCGCTGGAGAGAATGGGGGCGTGCTGGAGAGATAGGGGTCGCGCTGGGGAGAATAGGGGTGCGTGCTGGAGAGAATGGGGTGTGCGCTGGAGAGAATGGACGTGCATGGCGAGGAAGGGGGTGCACTGGAGA
Organism: Sorex araneus; assembly: GCF_027595985.1. Taxonomy (NCBI): domain Eukaryota; kingdom Metazoa; phylum Chordata; class Mammalia; order Eulipotyphla; family Soricidae; genus Sorex; species Sorex araneus. The sequence continues at coordinate 218,789,201 of NC_073305.1, forward strand.
GAAAGGGGGCACGCTGGGGAGAATAGGGGTGTGCTGGGGAGAATTGGCGCGCTGGAGAGAATGGGGTGCACGCTGGAGAGAACAGACGCGCACTGGAGAGGAAGGGGGCGCGCTGGAGAGAAAGGGGGCACGCTTGGGAAAATAGGGGTGCGCTGGGGAGAATTGGCGCGCTGGAGAGAATGGGGTGCACGCTGGAGAGAATGGGGGTGTGCTGGAGAGATAGGGGTCGCGCTGGGGAGAATGGGGTGCACGCTGGAGAGAATGGGGTGCGCGTTGGAGAGAATGGGGGCACGCTGGAGAGATAGGGGTCGCGCTGGAGAGAATGGGGTGCACGCTGGAGAGAATGGGGTGCGCGTTGGAGAGAATGGGGGTGCGCTGGGGAGAATTGGTGCGCTGGAGAGAATGGGGGGCGCGCTGGAGAGAATGGGGTTGCGCTGGAGAGAATGGGGTCGCACTGGAGAAAATGGGCGTGCGTGATGGAGAGCCTGGGGGCTCTCTGGAGAGAATGGGGGTGTGAGGCCCGTCTCAGGTTCTGCTTGGCGGGGTGCGGGGTGCTTCCGGAGCCGGGGCGTCCCACCTGGGGCGCTGACTCAGGCACAGACCCCGCACACGGCCGCTCTCGGTCTTGCCTCTGCAGCCTTGCCGTGAGATCCGAGGCATCTGAATTTAGCACTTTTCAAGGTTTTTTTTTCCCCTCTTTCCACTGGCAACCATGAGAAGGAAGGGTTGACCTTTAATTTATAATCCTCATGTCACCGAGCCGAGCAGAACTTAACCTATGTCGGTTGTGGTTCAGAGCTGTCTGCCTGGCTTGGGAGGGAAAAAAAAAAAAGGCAGGACAGGTTTTCAGTGTCAGGCTGTGAGAAGAGAAAAGTACATTTTAAAGGGAAAGAGCCAAGTGGGATCATGGGCCAGAGGCGGGCCGCGAAGGAGCCGGGAGAAGGATCTAGAAAGATGAAGGGAGAGGCCATGGTGAGGAAGTTTAAAAAAAAATGGAGGAGACACAGAGGGGGCAATCATAGAGTTTGCAACTCTTCGTGTCATAGGCCCCCTCCCCGGGCCCAGCAGGGGGGCACCAAGGGCAGGACCGGGGTGGCCAGCCTGGTGTGCAGGAGGCTGAGAGAGCGTACTAGAGGGCTGCCCGGGGTCGTTATTTCATTATTCGGGTCCAGTGAAATATGTTGCTCTTAAGCCTGTCAGAGCTGCTGGGGGGGGGGGCGGAGAGTGGTCAGGAAACATCCCCACGATTTCTCCCCTGAACCCGAGCCCATCTGTACGCACCCAGAGACTTGAGTGACAGCGGAAGACACATTTATTTTTTTTTGTGGGGGGAGGTTTTTGGGGTCACACATGGTAATGCTCCGGGGTTACACCTAGCTCTGTGCTCAGGAATCACTCCTGGCAGTGCTCAGGGGACTCTATGGGATGCCGGGGATGGAACCCTGGTTGGCTGCGTGCAAGACAAGCGCTTCCCTGCTGCTGTGCTCTCTCCCCGACCCCTAGGACACGGGCTTTATTCTCTTTGGGTCCCACCCAGCGATGCTCAGGGGTTCCTTCTGGCTCTGCACTCAGGAATTACTCCTGGCGGTGCTTGGGGGACCATATGGGATTCTGGGGATTGAACCCGGGTCGGGCGTGTGCAAGGCAAACGCCCTCCCCGCCGTGCTATCACTCCAGCCCCTCATACTTTATTCTGAGCACTGTCAGGATGCTCTAACTCATGCCCCCGAGCTCCCGACAACTTGAAACTACACATTTGTTTTGATCGAGGTGTGACTGGCAGACAACTTGATCTTAATTTCGGGTGTACCCCAGAATGACTCCAAATTTGTCTGCACCGTGGAAAGATCATCCCGTGTGTGTGTGTGTGTGTGTGTGTGTGTGTGTGTGTAAACTTTGTAAGATTTACTCTCTGAACCGTGTTCAAACACACCGAACAGCGTTTGTAACGGCAGCCTCCATGCCGGAGACGGCACCCCAGGCCTTGGCTGATGGTGCGAGTCTGAGTGTTGGGGCTCTGCTCGTTTCCTCTGTCTCTGATGTGGGGTTTCCTTCCCTGGGCTGGCTGCGCCTGAAACCGGAAACTGTAGGGTACCTTTGGCCTCAGGCAGCGTGTATAACCATGGAAACGGTGCAAATTAATTACCCTGCACATCAACCTACAGTACAGACTGCTTATTCCGGAGTCACTTTTTTGGGGGGTGGGGTTTGGGCCATACCTGGTGTGTTGCTCAGGGTCTACTCCTGGCTCTCTGCTCAGGGGTCATTCCTGGTGGGCTGGGGAGAGCCTTAAGGGTGCAGGAGACTGAGCTCTGGTTGGCTGTGTGCAAGGCAACCCCCCCCCACACACACTGTACTCTCTCTTCAGCCCAGGGTTTTGTTTTTATAGATGTATACACATGGACACACATAGATATGATGTGTATATATATATATATATATATATATATATATACATGTTTACATATGGACTGGAGCGATAGCACAGAGGCTAGGGTGTTTGCCTTGCATGCAGCCGACCCCAGTTCGATTCCTCTGTCCTTGGAGAGCCCGGCAAGCTACCGAGAGTATCCCACCCACACGGCAGAGCCTGGCAAGCTACCCGTGGGGTATTCGATATGCCAAAAACAGTAACAATCAGTCTCACAATGGAGATGGTACTGGGGCCTGCTAGAGCAAATCAATGAACAATGGGATGAAAGTGCTACGGTATATATATATATATATATATATATATATATATATATATAATTTTTAAATTAATTTTTAAATTAGTGAATCACCGTGAGGGTACAGTTACAGATTTATACATTTTCATGCTCGTGTTTCCCTCATACAATGCTCAAGAACCCATCCCTTCACCAGAGCCCATTCTCCACCACCAATAAACCCAGCGTCCCTCCCACCCCTCAATCCCATCTCCCTCCACCCCTATTCTATTATTTTTTAAAGAAACCACTAAATCTATGCCTTGAGTCCAGTGTGTCCGACTCTTGAGAAGGTCCACGAAGCTTCTGGAACGTGGGAAGCTTCCTTGGCCGCACCCCCTCAAGGCACAGGATGGGGAGGTGATGCAGACAGATGGAGAAAGCGGTCACGGGGCACAATTTCTGGGCCTGCCACCGCGGGGTCTGATGGGAGCCGTCTCACTTCCTCTCTGCACGCTTCCTGCGGCGGGTCTGTGCTCCGGGTCTGGCTCCTCCCGCCTCCCCGTGTCCCGGAGGCCGCGGCTGTCGGAGGCCCTCTCAGCCTTCCTGCCACGCTGATAGACTCTCCAGTCGGCCCCACTGGAGATTTGAACTCAATCGGCGCGCGGGAGCGTGAGGTTGGGTGGAGCAATCTGCATTTCCATCAGGCGCTCCGGGAGATGCTGATTTAGGTCGTTTGTGGACTCCACTTTATGAAACGCTGCCCTGTTGGACTCCCCAAACAATTTCCCGCACAGGAGTCCTTTGTGGAACGCGGCTGATGAATTGGCCTCCGCCGTACGTGGGGGGCGGGAAGGCCCCCTTCGGCTGCCCCGCGAGGGAGTTGTAGGAGTTAATCCATTTCATAAATAAAGTCTGGGTTGCAAGTCCAATATTTATTTCCTAGGTGGAATAGTAGAGAGCCCCTTTTCTATCAAACCTCATCATGACATGCATTGGAATGGTGCTGATGGAAAGTGATTGCGCTCGGGGAGATTTTTATTATGTGATTTCGACTAACAAAGGGAAGAGGAAAAATCCAATTAAATGCCAGGAAGGAAGGACAGAGAGTGATCATAATGGAGCCATATTGTTCCAAGCCCGGAGCCGAGAGCCGGGGGCAGAGCCAGCCCCGCAGACGGGGAACGGGACCGGAGACCAGCCCACAGGGACTGTGACCACGCAGAGAACGGGGTGGTGGGGATGGAAAAGACCTCGGGGCCAGTGGTCAGCGTGTCTTCCCCCAAATGCCCGGGACGCAGACACCTAATGGTAAAAGATTATTTTAATATCATACAGAGGGGAGCGATTCTCATTTTCTGCCTGGAATGGGCTCAGGATGGGGTTGATGTGGAACAGTGATTTTTAGAGTCTCGGAGGCAGCGAGGAAGTGGCCACTGGTGACAGGCAGGCAGGGGGAAGTGTGGCTGGTTGCGGGTTCTAATACCCGAAGGAGCATCGTCAACAACGAGGATGAAGATGGGGAAGGGAAGCAGCTGGTGGCAGAAGGTGACCCCCATGAGGAGTGGCTGGGTCCCGGGGCTCCATGCTCTAGAGTGGAAGGAAATCAGTGGGAACATGTTCAGGTGCCTCGAAGGGGTCCTTGGGTCTGGACCTCCACCCTATGTCTCCTGTGTGCAGAGATCCATGGTACCAAGCAGGGACAAGGCTCGTGTGTCCAGTAGTGGTGGTGGTGGTGGTGGGGGATGGTGTCCAGAGGCTGCTGGACATATGGGCGTGGTGCCCCTAGAGAGGCTTCCTGGACAATGGACAATGGCTTCCAGGCAAAAGTCCATTTTGGCAAAAAGCCATGCTCAAAGGCCGAGGCCTAGAAGCAACCCAAGAAACCTCTAGTATCTCTCTCACTTCTTTTTTTTTTTTTTTTGGGTCACACCCAGCGATGCACAGGGGTTATTCCTGGCTCTGCACTCAGGAATTACTCCTGGTGGTGCTGGGGGACCCTATGGGATGCTGGGATTTGAACTCGGGTTGGCCGCGTGCAAGGCAAACGCCCTCCCCGCTGTGCTATCACTCCAGCCCTCTCTCACTTCTTAAGGTTCGTCATATAGCCTTAGTTTCTTTGCCCGTGCAACAGAAAGCTCATTGCTCATCCACGTAGTGCGTGCACATTGCCGAACAGCCCTGGTGATACCCAAGGTTTACAAGGAAAAGCAATTAGCCTTTCTTCATCCCTGCCCCCTCCTGAGTATTTTCAGGACCCGCCATTCCTTTGGTGGTTTCTTCTGGGTCCGGATATGCCCTGGATGTTTGGAGATGCTCACTGCAGTGACATTCATGTACGGGAGCATGAAGGCCCAGACGGGATCTGTCAGGGCCTGTATGTTCTCTCGGGGACAGAATGAGTCTTGCCTCAGCCAGACTTTCTGTGTGTTTTCTGTGCGTTTCTCATTGCTGGACTCAGTGATGTTTGTTTTGGCTGTAACGGCAACAACAGAACCAGTCGCTTCCTTCCTTCCTTCCTTCCTTCCTTCCTTCCTTCCTTCCTTCCTTCCTTCCTTCCTTCCTTCCTTCCTTCCTTCCTTCCTTCCTTCCTTCCTTCCTTCCTTCCTTCCTTCCTTCCTTCCTTCCTTCCTCCTTCCTTCCTTCCTTCCTTCCTTCCTTCCTTCCTTCCTTCCTTCCTTCCTTCCTTCCTTCCTTCCTTCCTTCCTTCCCTCCCTCCCTCCCTCCTTCCCTCCCTCCTTCCCTCCCTCCTTCTCTCTCTCTCTCCCTCCCTCCCTCCCTCCCTCCCTCCCTCCCTCCCTCCCTTCCTTCCTTCCTTCCTTCCTTCCTTCCTTCCTTCCTTCCTTCCTTCCTTCCTTCCTTCCTTCCTTCCTTCCTTCCTTCCTTTCCCTCTCTCTCTTTCTTTCTTTCTTTCTTTCTTTCTTTCTTTCTTTCTTTCTTTCTTTCTTTCTTTCTTTCTTTCTTTCTTTCTTTCTTTCTTTCTTTCTTTCTTTCTTTCTTTCTTTCTTTCTTTCTTTCTTTCTTTCTTTCTTTCTTTCTTTCTTTCTTTCTTTCTTTCTTTCTTTCTTTCTCCCGCTTTTTGGGTCACACCCAGCGATACTCAGGGCTTTCTCCTGGATCTGCATTCAGGAATTATTCCTGGTGGTGCTTTGGGAACCACACAGGATGTCGGGGATTGAACCCGGGTTGGCCATGTGCAAGGCAAACAGAGAGGAAAACTGCAGTCTCTCTAGGCACCTTTAGAAACTCACTTCACATTTTCTCAGGAGTGAGTTTGGCCACCGAGGAACGAAATTCTCCCAGTGACAATGGCAGCTGGGGCGGCTGGGATCTGAGCAGCTGAGTGCTGATTTCTCAGCCCAGGCTTTCGTCCCGGCTTCATTGACAAATGGAGAAGCTGCGTCTGAGAAGTCAGGTGAGGAACTTTGTTCAAGCAGGGGGTGATGATGCCTTAAATCCTTTCCAGGACGCACTTCCTTCCTTTTAACCTAATTTCTGAGCCTCACCCTTGAATCCTGAGAAAAAGGATGCAAGGTAGTATGAGACTGACACCCACGGGTGGTAGAGACAAGGGCCAGGGAGATTGCCCCATGGTTGGCAGCCTGCCTCATGAGCTGGGGGAGAAGGCAGCTGGGATGCAGAAGGGATCACTGAGTCAATGATGGTTCGGGATGGGAGATGTGTGCTGAAAGTAGATAAAGGACCAAATGTGATGGCCTCTCAGTATCTATATTCCAAATGTAGAGAGAGAGTCTGGGGTAAATTGTCTGCCATGGAGGCAGGGGGAGGGCTGGAAAGGGGGGGTATACTGGGGACATTGGTGATGGAGAATGTGCACTGGTGGAGGGAGGGGTGTTCGATCATTGTATGACTGAAACTCAAACATGAAAGTTTTGTAACTGTATCTCACGGTGATTCAATTATAAGAAAAAAAAGAAAAGAAAAAGGATGCAAGGAAATGAAAAAAAAAAAAGAGGCCTACAGCTGGCCTTTTCTCCAAAGAGGACACACAAGACAAGCCACGTGCACGGGAAGAAAGACCGAACTTTTCTTACCACGGTGACGATGCAGAGCGGAGTCACCGTGTGACGTCACCTCACCCGCTGAGAAAGGCACTGGAGCACCGTCTTCCTGTTGCTCATCGATTTGCTCGAGCGGGCACCAGTAATGTCTTCACTGTGAGACTTGTTACTGTTTTTGGCATATCGATTACACCACGGGGAGCTTGCCAGGCTCTGCCGTGCGGGCGGGATACTCTCGGTAGCTCACTGGGCTCTCTGAGAGGGACGGAGGAATCAAACCCAGGTCGGCCGTGTGCAAGGCAGACGCCCTCCCCGCTGTGCTATCGCTCCCGTCCTGCTGAGAAAGGCCTGGGTCTAAACACCTGAGGAGACCAGAGCAGTAACACAGGGGTCAGGCTAGGGGCAGCCTTGCATCTCACCAACCCCACTTTGAATCTGCGGCACCAGCTCCGGTCCCCCAGAGTCACCGGTGGTCACTCCTGAGTGACCAGGAGCCAGGAGTAGCCCCTGAATACCACCGAGTGTGACTCGGTCTCCTTCTTCCTGGCTCCCTCTCCCCTCCGGGACAACAAAGGCTGGAAACAAACGCAGAGAGGAGGGGTCCCCAGGACTCTGCTGGTGGGGCTACCAACCAGATGAGTGTCTCCAGAAAGCAGCGTGACTACGACAGCGGCCCTCGGGGGCCTTTATCTCCTGGCTCTGAGTGTCCATCGGGAGGGATGTTCCGGCCGAGACGATCATTTCTCCGATGATCCCAACCCAGAATCCACCTGTGTGCCCGCCGGCAGATGGCTAGTTGAAGAGCTGGCAGCTACGGACTCCCAGGGATACGACACTGGCATGAAAAAGATGAGGCTGTCCTGTGACGGGACGAGGTGGAGGGACTGGAAATGATTGCGCTGTCTGGGAGATGCCAGGAAATGAGTCGCTCCAGCCAGTGCGCGCGGAGCATAAATCACCAAAGCAAATGAGTTGGTCCCAGACCGTGACAGCAGCGTTGGGGCCGGCAGGAGCAGCTCTGGTGGTTAATAGAGGCCAAGGGGAGGGGGAGGATGGGGCGGGGGTCTTTTTAGTGGGTGGGACGGCCTTGGAGCTTCAGGGACAGGAGCGGGGGAGAATTAGATGCGTCGGGTCTTCATACCTTAGGAACGCAAACCAACGAGGAGTCAAGAGGACAAAAAAAATTAAAAACACAAAACTGAGACGGTGGCCCCTCCCTCGGGCACTTAAGTAAGCTGCCGCCGGGCGGGCAGCCATTTATTTTCAGAAACAGCCTAATGATCACCCGGCAAGTCTGGTTACGGATGTGGTTCATCAGGCCACCTGGATACACTGGCGCGGTGCTCACAGTCCGTCTCGGGCTGATGGATTGCCCGGGTTATTAATACGGAAAAGGAGGGAGATTTACTTTCAGGAGTGGAATTAAGGTGCTTCAGTGCACCCTGGACTAGTTGTTTTAAAATAACAGGGGACCCGAGTTTCTCTTGGAAAGGGACTTAATTTTTATTGAAAACCTACCACCTTCAAATGGCCGGGAAGTTGAAGAACTATAAAACTGTCAAACAGCCCCATTATTAAAAGCTTTATTTGACAAATCTCCCGCAGCCGGGGTAACGCGTGCATTTTCCCTCCTCGCTCACCAGAAATAAAACCACTCACTTATGCAAACTGCTGACAAGGAACGGGAACAAATGGACTCCTAAATGTGGACCAAGCTGCCCTCACCCCCGGCCACAGCTGAACGAACGGAAGCTAGAGTCCTGCCCACCTCAGGCTCATCTCAGAGGGCTGGGAGCAGGTCCCGGTTTCTGGAAGGATCTGTGGTCCAGGGGGAGGTTTGAGATCACGAGGCAGGGAGGGCTGAGACCGTTTCCCTGCATCTGTTCTTCAGTTGCTGCCTGATTCGCAGGCACAGGTGTGTGGCACTTAGGGGGCAGGTATGGCAAGTCGACGGAGCTGGGACTGGTCTCATCGGAAGACTCGCCTGTGGTGGTCCCGTCCTGTCCAGCAGGGAGGACCCTTCGTGGGACTGAGAAGGGGACGCGGCCGAATGAACAGACACAGAGCCAGAAGGAGGAGGAGAGAGAAAGAGCGTCTATTCTATGGCAGTTACAGCATGTATACCTCCCTGCCGGGAGGAGGTGGTATGGTATGCATGCCGGGACCCCCAATAGAAATGCAGGGTGTGGCATGGGTGTTAGCTAGTGATGAACAAATGGTGATAGGATAAGATCAGTAAGATCAGGAGTGACAACCTTACTATAGGAATTTAAGTAAGCCTCTGTTTACTCAGAAGATAAGAGCCAAGCTTTGTGAGACAGTTCCCTACACTCACCGGGGAAGGACCCAGTTCCCAAGGTGTGGGAACTGCACTGAGTTCTTTGTAACTGAACTTTGATTGGTTGATTGATTGATTGATTGATTTTTTGTTGGCTTCTCTCCCTTGGCCACTTCCAACGATGAATCTGCATCTTCCGTACCAGAATAACTTCTCCCATGGGCTGCTTCGTCAAGTTTCAAAGGAGCGACTAGCCAGTAGGCGATCGGGGAGGACTCGTCCCTAGTGTAGGGAAGCTCTGGAAGGAGCTTCCGTACTGTGTGAGTGTCACATCAGAGGCAGGTGTTTCTCACAGAGCAAGGAGAGGGTTGATGCACGTCAGAAGGTGGGGGTTGATGCGTTGGCTTCAGAGTGCATCCCCCAGACACGAGTTGGACGTACTTAATCTGAGTTGCTGAGAAGGAAAGAAGGAAGGGAGGAAGGAAGGAAAGAAAAGAGACAGAAGGAATGAAAGGGAAAAAGGAAGGTGAGAAAGGCGAAGGAAGGAGGGGAGAAAATATTCATGTGGTATTTCGAGTAAATAAAAAAATCAGGCTTGCTTTGGAAATTGTCTAAAGAAGAAATTTCTTTTTTTTTTTTGTTGCCTTTTGGGTCACAGCCAACAACGCACAGGGGTTACTCCTGGCTCATGCACTCAGGAATTACTCCTGGCGGTGCTGGGGGACCATATGGGATGCTGGGAATCGAACTCGGGTCCACCGCGTGCAAAGCAAACGCCCTACCTGCTGTGCTGTCCCTCCAGCCCCAAAGAAGAAATTTCTTGATCAGGACTACTTTGTTTTTTTTTTTTTTGCTTTTCGGGTCACACCTAGCGATGCTCAGGGGTTACTCCTGGCTTTGCACTCAGGAATTACTCCTGGCAGTGCTTGGGGGACCCTATGGGATGCCGGGGATTGAACCCAGGTCAGCCGCGTGCAAGGCAAACGCCCTCCCCGCTGTGCTATCGCTCCGGCCCCAGGACTACTTCGAATTGTACAGGGCAGTGAATGTTTCAGACCTTCAGGCCCATCTGATGGGATCCAGAGTTCAGGGCTGCTGAGGCAAACGTGTAAAGCAGAGGAACGGTCACTGCGACCCGGACAGAGGGGACCTGCCTTGCAAAGGCTCATCTGCCAATCCGTGGCCTGCCCCGGGACCCAGGCGTCTTTCGTGATGACCACTTCTCGCGTGCCACTCTGCTGATGCTCTGATGACCACTTAGAACATGGCCACCGACGCAAACCTGTCGCCCATTGGCCTGGTGGGTGTTTCCTGTGGTGGGGGCGGAGAATGAACAAGCCGATGAATCAAGGGAGGGAGAGGGAGATGGAGGGAGGGGGGGAGGGAGAGAGAATAAATACATATACACAGCCCATTGTGTATGTTTATTTGTTTTAAACTTTTATTGAATCACTGTGAGGCCCTTACAAAGCTGTTCATGATGGGATTTCAGTAATAGAGTATTGCAGCACGCGTCCCTCACCAGTGTCCCCAGGGTCCCTCCCGTCACCCCCCCACCCCCTGCCTGCCTCTATGGCAGGTGCTTTTCTTCTCTCTCTCCTCTCTCTTTCTCTCTCTCCCTCCCTTCCTTCCTCCCCCTGTCTCCTTTTGGGCGTTGTGGTTTGCAATATTGATACTGAAAGGTTATCAAGAATATCCCTTACCTACTGTTAACCCTCAGATCTTGTCCAGCGTGACCATTCCCAGCTATTATTGTCATACTTAGTATACTTAATATAACATAATATAACATGTTAATATACTTAATATAACATACTTCTCTATCTCACCTACCCTCCGCCCCCCACACTTGTGGTTAGTTCCAATCATTGACCACTGTCCTAGCCCCTCCACTGTATACATTTAGACGGCCCTGTTTTCTCTATCGTTGCCCCCTCCCTCCATGCTGGCGGCCACCTCCCTTCATTGATGTGCACAAACCCGCCACTCTTTCTTTCATTTTGGGTCACACCCAGCGATGCACAGGGGTTACCCCTGGCTCATGCACTCAGGAATGACTCCTGGCAGAGCTTGGGGGACCCTATGGGATGCTGGGAATAGAACCCGGGTCTGCCTCGTGCAAGGCAAACGCCCTCCCCGCTGTGCTATCGCTCCAGCTTCCAAAGCCGCCACTCTCTTATGTGGGGTCTGGGTGGGGGGCGTCTCTGCTCTTGCTCCTTTTGTGTCTGTTCCCAGACGTGGAACTTCAGATACTTTCTCTATTTTTACCCGTTTTCCACAGCAGAGGCATCTCCTGACATAACCCCACCACGCAGAGGGACCCGGTTCCTTCCCTGCCTCCTGGTTTTGATTTACAGTCCCCGAATGAGTCATAAGGCCCAGCATCCTCTCACGCTGGGTCCGTGCATTTCAATAAGGTTGGGATGACTCCAGGACATCCCAGTGGCATTTCAGGCCATCCGAGGAGGAGACCGTTTTTGGAGGAGACCGTTTTTGGATGCTGGAACTTCCCCCTCCTTGCCAGCCTCCCCGCGGCCCGCAGCCTTGGGCTGATGGCTTGCGTGAGGTCAACCCCGAGACCCTCTGCTCTGACCGCCCCCCGCCTCAGCTCTGCCCATTCGTCTTGGTTATCAGGTGATCTCCCGCCTCCAAAATCAGCCGAGAGAGCACGGCCAGCTGCCATCTCTTTAATATTTAGAAATCCGCCTTAATCAATCCTCGCTCGTGCAGCCTGCCACTATCTGGAGTCGTGGGCTCCGGCTTTCTGGGAATTCAGTGGGATGGCTTCTTATCTGTTAGCTTGTCAGAACGAGGCGCGAGGACAATCAAATGTTCGTCTGTTCACATCTGGTGTTCTGCGGGGAACAGCGTTTAGACCCCTGCCGTGTTTAACTGTATAAATGGTTTCTATCTATCATCTAAATCAGAGCTGCTTACGTGCAGAGCAAGCGGCAGCGAGAGCGAGCCACGCAGGGCCGGCGCTGTGGAGGGGGCCGGGACGCGGGCACTCGGAGTGTGGAGAGCTGGGAGCGTTTCCACTGCCACCCGCTCCTACCTGTTCCCTTTTGATTCCCATTTAAAGCAGAGTTTTGAGCCATTGCAGGGTCGAATGCATGCGTGTGTGTGCATGTGTGTGTGCGTGTGTGTGTGTGTGTGTATGTATGAGAGAGAATGTGTGTGTGTGAGTGTGTGTGTGAGAGACAGAGAGTGTGTGTGTGCGAGAGAGAATGTGTGTGAGAGAGTGTGTGAGTGTGTGTGTGAGAGACAGAGAGTATGTGTGTGTGCGAGAGAGAATGTGTGTGTGTGAGAGAGTATGTGTGTCTCAGTGTGTGCGTGAGAGAGTATGTGTGTGTGAGAGAGACAGAGACAGAGAGAGTGGGTGTGTGTGAGAGAGAGACAGAGAGAGACAGAGAGAGTGGGTGTGTGTGAGAGAGTGTGTGTGAGTGTGTGTGAATGTGTATATGAGAGAGTATGTGTGCGTGAGAGAGACAGAGAAAGTATGTGTGTGTGTTTGAGAGACAGAGTATGTGTGTATGAGAGAGTATGTATGTGTGAGTGGGTGTGACAGAGAGACAGAGTATGTGTGTGTGTATGTGAGAGTGTGTGTGTGTGAGTAGGTGTGTGAGAGTGTGTGGGTGAGAGAGAGTATGTGTGTGAGTGTGTGTGTGACAGAGAGACAGAGTCTGTGTGTGTATGTAAGAGAGAGAGAGAGAGAGTGTGTGTGTGTGTGAGAGAGAGAGAGAGAGAGTGTGTGTGTGAGAGAGAGCGAGAGCGAGTGAGCGGGCATGCCTGCAGGCCTGTGTGTGCATCTCTGGGTCCCTGCCCGGCCACATCTGCCAATTTGTCCTGGCGTTGGCATCGTTTGGGCCGCCCATCACCTTCTGCGCGTGTTCCCTGCCTCAGCGCAGAGAGTGAGAGTCTCTGGTGTCTGTCCGTCTGTCCTTGCTGTCTCTCTGCCCGTCCCCTGGCTCTCTGCTGCACATCTGCAGGCCTGGGGCAGTGTCTCTCTCGGCCTCTGTGCTGAGACTCTGTGCGTGTGTGTGCGTGTGCGTGTGTGAGCTTCGTAGAGTTCAGAGTGGAGGCCCGCGTCCAGCGAGTCCCTTCCCTTCCTTGTCACCCCTCCTCTGTGCGAGGGGGGCGGCCTCCTGCTCTTGGCGTGGCCTGCAAGGGGAAGAGCGACTCTCCTCGGAGCTGGGGATGGAGCGGGGGGTGGGGCCCGGGCTGTTCTGCGTGAGGCCTGGCCTCCGCCCCAACACCGTCCCCCTCGTGGGGAGGCAGCTGGGTTGGAGGCGCAGCACAGAGGGTCGGGCACTGGCCTTGCCGACTGTGGTTGGGTTCCCAGCACCCCGTAGGGTCCCCGAGCACTGCCAGGCGTGATTCCCGAGTGCAGAGCCAGGAATAAGTCCTCTGCACATCCAGGTGTGGGGCTGCCCCCCTCCCCACCGCCCCCGAAACAGTAGCGGCAGCGGCGACAAGAAGCAGTTATCCCTGTGGCCGGTTCCCCAGGGACAGCCCTCACCTCCGCTCCCTCACCCCTGCAGCCACGTGCTGAGCATGGAACGCGGGGCGGAGCCCCAGTTCCAAAAGGCAGCGTCTCCCCCTCTCCTGTTGCTCACGCAGAACCAAGAGCTGGGTTGACCGAGCTCCCGGGTCTCCGCTAAGTGGTTTGCTCCCTGCTGTGCCCCGGGCTCCTCCTCTGAGCTCCCGAGGGCTCAGTCCTCCCCTCACGCTGCCGGGCTCTCGACGGTCAAGACGGTGGTGAGAGCCTCTGTGGTCACTGTCGGTCCATCACCCCCCCCCCAGTCCCTCTGCACTGTCGTCAGCCTTGTCCACACGGGCCGTGGCTGGCACCATTGACACCCTCAGCAATTGTCCCTCAGACTCACAAGCTCTGGGTTTCATTGCCGGATCTCTCCTTCCACCCACAAATCAAACCACTGTAGCACTGTCGTCCTGTCGTCCTGTTGCTCATTGATTTGCTCGAGCGGGCACCAGTAACGTCTCCATTGTGAGACTTGTTGTGACTGTTTTTGGCATCTCGAATATGCCATGGGGAGCTTGCCAGGCTCCGCCATGCGGGCGGGATACTCTTGGTAGCTTGCCGGGCTCTCAGAGAGGGATGGAGGAATCGAACCCGGGTCAGCCACGTGCAAAGCAAACGCCCTACCTGCTGTGTTATCGCTCCGGTCTGATGAAAAATAGTTCCGATAAAATAGTTCCCATGTCCCCAAGTCAGCGGCTGTGGACTGACCAAAACCAGGCCACGGTGCTCAGCCCTTTCCAAGGGTTAACCTACGTAAGCACCAGAGCCTCAGGAAGTGGCAAGGATTCTTATTCTCACTCCACAGGCAGGGAAACGGGGCGTGGCTGGAGTGGAGCCTCACAGCCAGGAGAAGCAGGGAGCACATCGCCCAGCCAGTGCTCGCAGCCACCACGACCTGGGGACACCAGCCCTGGGCCAAGCAAGGACACTGATGTCTGTCTTAGGGCGTTGACTAGTGCTTCGGCTTTCTGGTCCAGTCTCTTCCCAGATACCGCCCTACACCTCCAGATTGATTGTTGGCTTCATCCCCCTCACCCCTTACATATAATCTGCACATACATGCATAGAGACATAGCAGATGATATACACGAATACACACATATACACATGTATACACATGCAGTACATGCAACACAAAATGCACATATGCACACATCTACGTGCAAATGGACACAATCTACTGTCTCTCTCTCTCTCTCCCTCCCTCCCTCCCTCTCTCCCTCTCTCTCTCTCTTTCTCTCTCTCCTCCTCTCTCCCCTCAGAGATCCAGGCCAAGAACTTCTGCCTCATCTTTGACTTCTTTTTCTGGTACATCCCCGATCCTGCCAGCTCTGTCTTGAGAGTAACTCCAGGATCGAATGGTTACCCCCCCATAGGCACCCCTGCTCTGTGCATCATCAATCTCACGCCACCCCTGCCACTTCCCTCTGCACATTATTGTTCCCTGGACATTGCAACGGTCTCCATGTGGCACGTCTTGGCTCTGCGGGGGGACTCCGACTCTCCTTCATGCTGCGTAGAGACCGGGGGGCACCCTGGATGCCGAGTACAGCCGCGAGCAGCCGGCGCCCTCTCTAGTGGCTACGCTCCCCTCAGTGTCAAGTCAGCACCTTCCCGCAAGACCCAAGTGCCACATTTTGTCATCCACCCCCTAGGACACACCACCCCCTCACGCTTCCAGTCCTCTCGTCCATCTGGGCCGCCCCCCGCCCCTCCTGCCCCCACCCCAGCTGCTCTCGCCACAGTAACCGCCTACAGCTTCAACCACGCATCACCCACTCAGAGCCGTTGTCTTTCTTTCTTTCTTTTTCTTTTTTTCCCCCTTGGCACTTCAGACTGGGATCCATGACTCCAGGATTGATTTCTTTCTTTTGTTTATCTTCCATCTTCCTGCTAGCAGCGCACGGAGACTGTTGCCTGTTGGTTATGCTACGTACTCGGCACACAGAAGACATCTCGTTTCTGTTTGCTGAATGGCATGTATATGGCAGCGCGTGCGTAGAATACAAAACCGAGGAGACCCAGGACAATCATTTTTCTCCTCGAGTACTGTCCCGTGTGCATTTTTGCTCTCAGAAGGCAACTTCCATGGCTGCCGATACCCTGAGTCCACCAGAGCTATTTTCTGCAAGCACCTTGATGGGTCGGACTCCCCTCACTGCATCTTTGTCCCATTTGTCCCCCTTGTTTTGTTTTTGGGCCACACCCGGTGATGCTCAGGGCTTACTCCTGCTACTATGCTCAGTGATCAGTCCCGGGGGTGGTTGGGGGACCATGTGGGGTGCCGGGGATTGAACTGGGGTTGGCCATGTGCAAGGTAAATGCTTCCCCGGGGTTCTATTTCTCCAGCCTTCTGGTCACATTTCTCCCCCTCTCCCCATCTCTCCCTCTAGCTCCATCTCTGTCTCGGTTTACTCCATCGAGCACCATCTCTGACTCAATCCATCTCGACAGCTCTGTCCTCGTCTATCTGACGCCATCTCCGCCTACCTCCATTTCCACCTCTCCCTCCCTCTCCGCTATCTCCATCTCTGTCTCTGCTTCTCCCTCCGTCCCTATCTCTATCTCCGACGCCATCCATTTCCGTAGCTCCATCTATTTCCACCTGTCTAGCTGTGCTCGGAGCCTCCTCATCTCGTGTCTGGGTGGGGGCATCGCCCCCGGATGCTCTTTCGCTCTCATTTCTTTATCCGGGCGATGCTGTCACTGCAGACTGTGGAGAAAGCCTCCATGTCTTCGAAGCCTTTCATCGATGCGACCGTACGAGCACAGTTTCTCATCAGTCCCCCCGAGATGGACATCGGGGCAGTTCCACGAACGTGCTCTCGCAGACGTGCGTGGTGCTGATGAATCACGCTGTGTGTGCGCCATTTCTCACAAATGATAGCGGGGCTCTCTGTGGGATGGATTCTCGGAAGGGAAATCGAGTTGGCTCAGGAAAAACAAAAATCGATGCTTGGTGAGCTCCGGCTCCTCAAGAGGAGACTCTGGGTGATGCTGAGCCAGAGGGGGGCAGGCAGCACTGCCGTGTTTTGTTTTATCAGATTTTCCAACCCACCCGTTCTACTGCAAGTGCAGGGCTGCGCTGACCCCTGAGTCAGAAAGAGCCTTCCCACCCCTCACCAACCCGCGAGAAGGTTCCAGCAGCCACCGTGGATGGGAGCGGCAGTTTTGTGGGACAGTTTCCTTTATAGTGGGAGTACAAGACCTACTTTGCTAGGAAAGCAGTGCTGATGTCAGGATGCAGCAACATCTTTGAGTTGAACTCTGTCCAGTTTTTTTTTTTATTTGTTTTTTTGTTTTTTCCTCTTTTGGAGTCACACCCGGTGATGCTCAGGGATGACTCCTTGCTCTGCACTCAGAAATCACTCCTGGAGATGCTCAGGGGCCCTATGGGGTGCCGGGGATCGAATTGGGTCAATTGCATGTGAGACAAATGCCCTCCCCACTGTACCATCTCTCCAGCCCCTCTGTCTGTTGTTTCGGAGGTAGGTGTTGTATGTGGCGGCACGTTGGGGGGTGGAGGGCTCTTTCGATAGCAGGGGAGGAGAGAAAGGAAAAGCCGAGAAGGTCAGCCGGGCAGAGGTCAGGTTGCAGCATTTCTTTCTAGAAAATGGCATCATGCTCTCAACCCCCTTCTGAAACTTTCGGGGGCTCCATCAGCCTCTGCTTCCGTTTGTGAAAAACATTTGCCAAATCCCAACCAGGAGTGGAGCTCAGGACAGGGGGGCCTGGGTGGGGATTCCCAGAAGGCCCCGCCTGCGTGTGGATTCAGAGTGTCTGTTTCATTCCTCGCGCCTGCTGCTTTGTTGGGGCCTGATGCATCACGTTGTCTGGCACCATCGTCCTCGGAGAGGAGGGCGTGGGGTGGCACTTGTCTCACCTGGGCTCCTTGGAGCAGTTTGTCTGGGGAGAAAAGAGCTTGGGAGTTTCGGAAAAAGGTTGGGACGTCCTGGCAGATGGGCAGCAGGGGAGAAGGCACAGAGGAGGGGACCCGGGACATTTCCTAGCGGAAGGATCTGACACAGACATATCACAGGCGTTGGCAGGGGGACGTGTCCCTGTTGATGTCCCGCAGGGTCCTGGAGCTCTCGATGGAGTCCACCATAGTCGATGATGGCGCCTGATGCCTCCGGCACTTCGGTGAGCCCAGTCCTTTGCTTGCCTGACCTGGGCCCCGACCCTGACCCTGGGCCCCGCCTGACCCTGGAGTCCTGAGCATCCCCTAGACCCCACCTCCTGCCCGCCTGTCCTTCGTGCTCTACAATATTCCAGGCGTCTCCTGGTCTGGCATTTCAGCCAACGCTCCCGTGATAAGCCAGCGTGGGCTCATGCTGTCTTCTGTTGCCTTATGCTTCGAATCATTTCTCTTTGGATTTGATAAATGAGCCTTGACTTCTCCCAACTTTCCAGAAGACCCAGGGTGAAACAAACAAACGTCTGCAGAGCTGAAGAGATAGGAGAGAGGCTATAAGCCCTTGCATGTGGCTGACAGGGGGCTCATCCCCAACCCCACGTAGGGTCCCCAGGACCCTGTCAGGAGTGATTCCTGAGCACAGAACCAAGAGTAAGCCCTGGGCACCACCAGGTATGGCCCAAACACTCTCCCCAAAACTTCCAAACCCCAAATACCCCCAAATACATTTTCCAGTGGCTATTGCCATTGTGAAGGAAAAATGAGCCTTCTTTATAGTCAATAAATCACTTTGTCACCTTAATATTTTATTGATCTCAATAAAAGTTGTATTTTGTTTCTTAACAAAAATCCACCAGGGACGACAGGTGGGGCCATAATAAGCACAGTGGCCGAGCCGTCGTACCCCCTCATTATTTATGGGGGAGTGACGGCTCAGAGGGGCCAACGAGGCCAGGAGACTCAGAAAACATTCTTGCAAGTGATGTATTCTGTTTTAAAAGACACACTTGACTCCAGGCAGCCTACTCCTAGATGAGACTCCGCAGTTGTATTTTATGCAGACTTTTATCAACAGGTCATAAACATCCTGCTCCTCCAAGTCGGGAGGAGAGAAAGGCTCGCGCTTGCTGGCTGGGGCTGCACCTAGGCGGTCAATTAAATTCTGAAGATGGCCAGCACTGTGCTCAGACAGAGCTTGAGCTCCAGAGGAGGTGAGCAGAGCAGAGGACTCAGGGAGGGAATGAGCAACACTTCAGCAAGCCACATCCCCTTTCTGCAGAGGTAGAGGTAGCCTAATAAAAACAGTCTCGTGTATGTGTGTGTGTGTGTGTGTGTGTGTGTGTCTTCGTGTCTTTTCATCCCCCCACCAGGGTATAAATAAAGGATGAGTAATTGGGGCTTAAAAGAAAAGAAGCCAAACACAATAGTCATACA
Source organism: Sorex araneus (assembly GCF_027595985.1). Taxonomy (NCBI): domain Eukaryota; kingdom Metazoa; phylum Chordata; class Mammalia; order Eulipotyphla; family Soricidae; genus Sorex; species Sorex araneus. The sequence continues at coordinate 218,808,042 of NC_073305.1, forward strand.
CCCAAACGCTTGCTCCATTTTCTGTAAGATTCCACTTGGTTGTCATCTCCATCAAGGCTCCGCCCCGGGACCCTCCCTCTGATGCACACCCAGTTGCCCTTTGTTATCCCTATCACCCTGTCACCCTGAGGGAGGAGATGAGCAGGGTAAAGGCCCTGCCTTTGCGGATTTTACCCTCTGCGGGGAAACAGTAGGCCCAACAGCACAGGAAAGGTTGTAAGGAGGAGGTGCCCAGAACCACAGCAGCTGAGGTTGTGTTTATTTATTTCTTCTTCTTCTTCTCCTGTGCTCAGCTGTTATCCCAGTTCTCTTTGATTAATTTCTTGGTTTTGGGGCCACATCTAGTGGTGCTCAGGGCTTACTCCTGGCTCTGTGCTTAGGGATCACTTCTGGTGGTACTTGAGTGGGGGGGCTTGTGGGGTGGTGGAGATCGAATCTGGGATGGCCACATGCAAGGTAAGTGTCTACCTGCTATACTATTGCTCTGGCCTCTGATTATTTCTTTTATGATTGTTTCAGTTGATGGTTACCCGAACCCCTCTGAGACGCTTTTGTTTGGTGTGTGTAAAGAGGAGGGTTCCTTTCTCCTAGAGGAAAAGAGGAATTCAAAGATCTCCCAAGAATAATTGGAACTGGGCTTAACAACAGCTAACACTTATGGGACGCTCGCACAAACCAAGACCCACGAGGCCCCAGGAATGATGGATGGTGTTTATGCCGTGCTTCCTGTGTACTCCGTGCTTGCTTCTCAAGTCCTCGTCATTTAATCTTCACAACCACCACGGGCTGTGGGTGTTACCAGCAGCCCCGTTGTATGCTGTGCCAAGGGGAAGCCCTACATCGACGACGGTAGGGGGAGCTTCCCAGGTCACAGAAAGTCCTCTCACTCCTCCTCATTGATGTTCCTTTCCCCAGTGCTCAGCTCGGTTATAATCCCAATTCTCCTAAAAGCGAACCTCTCGTTGGTACCGGTTCAAGATTCACTGGTCGTCTTCAGCACCCAAAAGGTGACAATGGGTCATGAGCCGCTTGGGGGTCTCTCAGACAATGCGTAAGGTTAGCACTCTTAGGTGTTGTTATTTTGGGGGTCACGCCAGTGATGCACAGGGGTCACTCCTGGCTCTGCACTCAGGAACCACTCCTGGCGGTGCTCAGGGGACCCTGTGAGATGCCGGGGATCGAACCTGGGTTGGCTGCGTGCAAGGCAAACGCCCTCCCTGCTGTGCTATCGCTCCAGCCCCTCTTAGGTGCTTTCATTTAATCACAACTTCATTTAACAGCTCGTGGAGGTGCCCAGAACACAGAAGCTGAGGTTGTGTTTAGAACCGAGAGAAATTATGTTTGTGCAGTCAGCAGCAGCTGCAGAGGCAGGAATCTCTGTCCCGGTGCTGGTCTCTCCGCCTTGCCTCGCTCACTGATCTCCTTCCCTCTAGCCGCCAACAACTTCTCCTCCACACCACTCCGCCAGGCGGCTCTCTCTCCCTTCTTCCCTTTCTCCTCCCGCTTCAGCCTTTACTACACAGTGACCTCGGTTCCTTACGGGTCTCCAGCCCTTTGCCATTTCTGCAATCTGATTGGGTGCACCCTATGAGGTGCTCCAATGGAATGACCAATCAGATAGTGTGTGCAAATGAGGACGTGGTGCGATCACTGAGGTCACTCACCCTCTTAGAATTGCTTCTCAGATGAATGTGTGTGTCCTTAATACAAGGCCTGAGCAATAGCACAGCAGGGAGGGAGTTTGCCTTGCACACAGCTGACCCAGGTTCGATTCCTCTGCCCGTCTCTCTCTCAGAGAGCCCTGGCAAGCTACCGAGAGTATCCCGCCCACATGGCAGAGCCTGGCAAGCTACCCGTGGTGTATTCGATATACCAAAAACAGTAACAACAAGTCTCACAATGGAGATGTTACTGGTGCCCGCTCGATCAAATTGATGAGCAATGGGATGACAGTGATACAGTAATTAATACAAACCTTATTAAAAAATCGGGGTTTGTAGGAGGACAGTCAAATATAAATTGATGTATACAAGATGAGCCCTCTAGGCTCTCCTCTCTCTGGTCTCTCCTTCCTCATTTCCTTGTCACACAACCAGGAATGGGCTATGTCTTGGCATCCGTTGGCCAATTTAGGCCATTTGCCAGGGACACATTCACAGCTTAAAGTGTGATGTCCTTTGAGCGAATGGTTCTTAGAGTTCTGGATGAGTCCTGAGCACTGAATTTGCATGTGGATGCTCATTGATGTTTGACAGGGAAGGGGAGATTCTTCGATAGGACTGTCCCCAACCAGTGATGGGGTGTTCCATAGACACCCCATTTTTTTTTTTTTGCTTTTTGGGTCACACCTGGCGATGCACAGGGGTCACTCCTGGCTCATGCACTCAGGAATCACCCCTGGCGGTGCTCAGGGGACCATATGGGATGCTGGGGATCGAACCCGGGTTGGCCACGTGCAAGGCAAACGCCCTACCCGCTGTGCTATCACTCCAGCCCCTTAGACACCCCATTTTATCCCTGGAAAGCGTGACCTCCCCTTACCTCTTGTCTAGAAGGACGATAGGATGCATCGTCTATTGAATACGTTTACCCTGGAAGGTGCTGGGAAGAGGAAAGGGCTGTAGAGGAATTTTGGTGTCTCCACCCCTCCGATCCCTTGCCCACCCCTATCCATATGCAGAGATTTATCCACTTGCAGACGGAGGGAAGCCTGGGCCCGTGTGCATTCAGAGAAATGGAAAGCACTCCATAAAACAAAGGGAATTGTTAGCAAAACAGATGCAGTGTTAATTGCACTTGGGAGAGCAGCATAAATAAAACAACACGCGTGTTGAAAATCCTTCCAGAATGCTCAGAATTTTACAAAAATGGCTTCTTTGCAAAGGTAAAGGGGAAAAAAAAAACCAACAAGGAAACAACAGCAGCATTACCAGAACTGTAGCTTTTTAAAAGATTATTCAGATTGATGCTAATGGAGTCAGGGATTTTCAATGCCTTATTCATGCTTCCATTCAAAATAAATATTTGCTGAAGATCTGGTAGCTAGCAGCCTGGATGGGTGTTGCTTGTAATAATAACAATAATGATAATAATAATAATAATAATAATAATAATATCAGGCCCTTTTCCTCAAGGGGCTCACACGTTGAGATGCCCAGATCAATATTTAGGGACTGGTTCTCCCTGGACAGGGATACTGGAGGGGCAGAGGGGAGTGACGCATTATCTGGGCACTTTTGATTCTCACAACTGGGGAGAATGTGTTATTGGCTAAGTGTTGCGTAGGGTTCTGGCCCCACCACAACCCTCTGAGGCTCCTGCCCCCGGATTCCTGCAGTGTCAAGGCTGAGAAACCCTACGAGAGAGTAGGCGAGCATGAGAGAGAGAGAGAGAGAGAGAGAGAGAGAGAGAGAGAGAGAGAGAGAGAGAGAGAGAGAGAGAGGAAGGAGGGATGGGGAAAGGATCACTGCAGGACTGAAATGCAAACACGAAAGTTCATAAGTTTGTAACTGTACCTCACGGTGATTCATTAATAAAAAATAATAAAAAATTTAAAATAGAGGGAGAGAGAGAGACCGAGAGAGACAGAGAGAGTGGGAGAGAGACAGAGAGAGACAGGGAGGGAGAGAGAGAGAGGGAGAGAGGAGAGAGAGAGTACCACGAGTGCAAATAAAGCAGGCTGCCTCTGGCTCTGGGGAAAGTTTAATGATGAATGTGACATTTAAATTTCTCCTTGGTAGATGCACCAGCACTTGCTTAGCATAGAAGAGGAGAAAGGACATTTATAGCAGAAGGATTAACTGTGCAAAGGCCCAGAGGCATACAAGAACAATGAAGATTCAACTCTCTCTTTCTCTCTCTCTTCCCCCCCCCCACCCCCTTCTGTACGGTAGTGCAGGGAGTAAGTAAAAGTCATTAGCACAAAATTGCAAGGAGCTTTCAATGCCACACGGAGGGCTCAGGAGTCCTGCAGCGGGAACAAGGGGCAGCGAATTGGAGCCCAGGGGTCAGGTCCAGCCCTTTACCCGCTTTTGAGCGACTCGTTAGCAGTGAAGAGTAGTTTTCGTAGGAACCTGCCCCTTGACAAGAAGCCAGAGAAGAGGAATATTCCGTGACATGTGAAAGCGAAGTTCGGGCTTCAGCACCCGCGAATGCAGCTCCCTGGCGCCCAGCCACGCTCGTTTGTTTGTTTATCGTCCCTGGCAGCGCTTGCACCGGCAGCACCAAGAGGAGTGGGGAGACCGTATGGCCTGCAAAGCTGGAATATTTACTAGTTGGCCCTTCCTTAGAGAAAGTTTGCTGACGCTGGTGTCAGACAAACAACCGCAGCGGGTGGCGGCCCCGGCACCCACCGTCTCCTACCCCCACTTCCAGGCAGTGACCGCGGGGGCGCGGGCGCGGAGGCGCGGAGGGGAGCACGTGCACCCTTCAGCCAAGGGACCTCCAAGGTGTGTGGGGGACGGGCGAGCCCTCGCCCGCCAGCAGCTCATGCAGAATCCATGGCTGGGGGAGGAGGGGGTGTGGGGGGCGCCCTCAGCCCTCCTCCACTCTAGGCTGAGAGGGCGGCCTCCCCGGACAGGTCAGCGCTCGTGGCAGAGGCTGCGTGACGCTGCCACGCAGACCCCATCCGGCAATGCAGCTCTTGCTGCTCCCGGGCTCCTCGGGCTAAGGGTGTTTCTCCGGCAAGAAGAAACGCCAAAGATAGTAGCAGGGTCAACAAAAGAGTGTGTGTATGAGAGAGAGAGAGAGAGAGAGAGAGAGAGAGAGAGAGAGAGAGAGAGAGAGAGACAGACAGACAGACAGACAGACAGACAGAGACATAGTGACAGATAGAGAGACAGATAGAGACAGAGAGAGGGAGAGAGAGAGGGAGAGAGAAAGAGGGAGAGAGAGACAGAGAGAGGAGAGAGAGGGAGGGAGAGGGAGAGAGAAAGAGGGAGAGAGATAGAGAGGGAGAGAGAAGAGGGAGGGAGAGAGGGAGAGAGAAAGAGGGAGAGAGAGGTGAGAGGGAGGGAGAGAGAAAGAGGGAGAGAGAGACAGAGAGAGAGGGAGGGAGAGAGAGAGGGAGAGAGATAAAGAGAGGGAGGGAGAGAGACAGAGAGAGAAAGAGGGAGAGAGAGACAGGAAGAGAGAGGGAGAGAGACAGAAAGGAAGAGAGAGGGAGAGAGAGAGGGAGGGAGAAAGAGGGAGGAAAGAGGGAGAGAGAGACAGAGAGGGAGAGAGAGGTGAGAGGGAGGGAGGGAGACAGAGGGAGAGAGAAAGAGGGAGAGAGAGACAGGAAGAGAAAGGGAGAGATACAGAGGGAGAGAGAGACAGAGAGAGAGGGAGGGAGAGAGAGAGGGAGAGAGAGACAGAGAGAGAGGGAGAGACAGAGGAGAGAGAAAGAGGGAGAGAGTGACAGAGAGAGGAAGAGGAAGAGAGAGGGAGAGAGTGCGCGCATTGAAAATGGGAGGGAGCAGAGGGCAGTATCTGGGCCGGGGGCTGTGGGGCCACATTTCTTCTGAGGGACCCCTGGGGTATTTCTAACATCTGTTGCGGGCAGATGATGAGCAGCTGTGGGTAGCCCCCGAGACCACGCATCTGTCCCATCATGCACCAAGGCCAGATCATGCGATTCTGTGATTTTTTTTCTTTTTGGGCCACACCCGGCGATGCTCAGGGGTTCCTCCTGGCTCTGCACTCAGGAATCACTCCTGGCGGTGCTCAGGGGACCCTATGGGATGCTGGGACTCGAACCCGGGTCGGCCGAGTGCAAGGCCAATGCCCTCCCCGCTGTGCTCTTGCTCCAGCCCCAGATTCCATAATTTCTGTGGGCCTTCCCCAGCCGGTGGGCTGGCTGTGCCCACCCGCTCAGCTGGGCTCCCTCCTGTTTTCCGCCCTTGCTGCGTGTGTGCGGGGGGCACGGTGAGAGCACTCAGAGATGAGCAGCCCCAGAGCAGAGACTGGAGCAGGAGGTGATGGGGGGGGTCCGTCGGGGCAAGGTGCAGTCAGGGTGTCTGTGCAACCCTGGCTGAAGTCGCCCCCTTAGGCTTCTGGGGTCAAAGGCCTGCGCCGGGAGAAGCCCGGGGTGAGGCCCCAGGGAGGGTCACCCGCCTGTTCTCTGCGTGGAGTTAGCGAGTCTCTCAGAGTTGGCTGACAGGAGGACCAGACCCTCAGTGCCCGGCCTGAGGCGGAGCCGGGTCCCGGAAACGCTGCTCAAGTCAACTCACTCCCCCCGGACCCAGGCGGGAACACTGGGAAGGCCCCACGGCTGTTTCCGACTCGCCCACGGCGGGGGCACTCGAATCCGGCCTCTCAGGGATGATAATCGAGACGGGGCTTGTTTCCTCTGCCCGGGCACGGTGGTCGCCAGCACACGACCCATCACACCTACATATTCATCCTCACCAGGGATGTCCTGGCCTCCGCGTGGGGACACGGTGCTGTTAACCTCGAGCACATTCCTTTGCCATTTGAATTCTGTTTGGGTTTATATCTCCCCAGAAAGTAAATAAATAACGGGTCAACCATTTCCACGCGGTTTCTCGATGATTCTAGAAGCCCGGTGGTGGGGTGGGGGTTGGACGGGGAGTCGGAGCGTGTTCCTTAGCAGGTAGGGGGAGAAATACACAGCAGCTTGGAGCAGCCGGGAGCTCAGGGCTCCTCCTCTGACAGAAACAGCAGGCTTGGGCTCGGTGGGACCAGAGGCCCAAGAGTCGAGAACGCGCCCCTTGGCGTTAGGAACACGCTAGATTTCCCTGCTAAGTGATCTGCGGGAGCAAACACGCTCCAGCCCTTCCTTCCCTCATTCAGCAGATGCTTGAGCTCCTTCCTGCTCTATCCCGCTGCAGGCTTTGGAGAAAGAGAGAGACATCTCCTTGACCTTATTTTCTGGAGGAGGTGGCTGGAACGTGAACAGAGAGACAAATACACACGAAGTTCAATGCTAGGTTAGGGTCACACGAACGAGAGATTAAAAGGAATTTAGAATAAACTCCAGGCACACTATCCAACAGATAAGGGGCTTATAGCCAAGGTAGATAAAGCATACACAAAGCTCAAACACACACACACACACACACACTCACACACTCACAACACACACTCTCTCTCTCTCTCTCTCTCTCTCTCTCTCTCTCTCTCTCTCTCTCTCTCTCTCCAATGGTCCCATCAACCCATCAAGGAATGGGAAGAGAAGATAAACAGACACTTTCCCCAAAGAGGACATGCAGCCAGCAGGCATGTGAAAAAGTGTTCATTGTCAGGGAAATTGAAAATCAAAATGACAAGGAGACAGCGTCTCACGCCAGTGAGAAGGCCCCTCTCAGACTGACTGGAAACAGCTGGGGAGGTGGGGGGTCCCGGGGGCAAAGGAACCCTCATTCACCATCCCAGGGAATGTTGTCCGGTCAGATGGTCAGACTACAGGAAACAGGATGGGAATTCCTCAAAAGGGCAAGTTTGCATGGGGTCGGCCTGAGTTCAATCCCTGGCACCCCATCTGATTCCCTGAGCACTGCTCGGAGTAATCATGGAGCACAGAGTCAGGAGTAAGTAAGTCCTGAGCCCGCAAACAGAGCAAAAAAGCAAGAATAGAACAAGAAATTCCGTATCTCCTCCTCCTCAAACCACAAAAAAATTCCAAAGACGTGTGCACACCTGTGTTCATTACAGCCCTTACACAATAGCCAGGCTATGTCAGCGACCCAAACATCCCCAGGTAAACGGATGGAGAAGCTGTGTCGTGTAGCCAACCTCAATGGAATACTATATAACTCTTAGAAAAGGTAAAATTTTGCAGTTCGTTGCATCTTTGATGGAACTGGAGAGAACTGCCTTATGCAAAATAAGTCAGAGGGAGAGGAACTAACACCGCATGATCTCATTCCTATGGAGACAGGCCTTCGGAGTCCAAAGAGGAACAAACCACGCCCAAAGGGAAAATCCACAGTATCTTTTGATGCTGGGGGTGTGGGGGCTGACAGGTCCTGGAAGGCGGATGGTGGTGGGGAGCACTGTCTGGCTGGACCTCGAGTGCCTCACGAAGATCTACAGGCTTCGGCTGGGTCCTTAAAACACTTGGCATTTGGCGCCCAAACGATTTCGCATTGACCTGATGAGCCAAACGGGATGAATGCGACTTGTTGCCAAGTCACCACTGAAAATCACCAAGGAGCAGAGCCAGTCAGCCCGAAAGGAGGCCCTGGATGGGCGAGTGAGAGTGAGACAGGGAATGCGTCAGCACCCAAGGAAGCCGGCTGCGGCCAGCTCATCTCTCTGCCCTGCCCGTCCTCCTTCCAAACCAGACAGGGGCCGAGCACCTGGAAGGAGCCCCAGAAGAGGCTGCATCGATCCTTCTGGGCTGTCCTCCTCTCGCTGGGGGCGGGGCCCCTTCCTCACGGCGGCACCTCGGGACCCATCAAGAAGGGAGATTGAGTACGCGGTGGGCTGGCGGGCAGGCGCCGGCTTCATCCTGATGTGGGACAGTCGCATCCATCGGAGCCCTGTCACCTCTGGGCCGGCACAGATTGCTTCTTTCTGCTCCAGCAAGATAAAGGACTTGCGTCTCCCTCCCGGAGAAGCCCTTCCCCCGCAGCTGCTCCCGGGCTGCCTTCAGGGACAGCAGGGCGGGCAGTGGGCAGAGAGGGGGCCCCTCCCCCGCTGCGGCCCGGTGGGGGTTGGGGCGGGTCTCGGTGGGACCCCTGTGTCCTGGGAGCTGGACCGGGAGGAAGTGGCTGTTGCAGTCTTCACCTGTCGTGCAAATGTCCCAGTCAACACCCTGTGGCAGGTGACTTGCCTCTTCCCGGGCCTGGCCTGGTCCCCTCCCGCTGCCCGCCTGTGCCTTGGCTCCTGCGTTTCTCCCCAAAAACAATTCCGTTCGACGCAGGTCCCATCCGGCACGTGTCCAGGGAATGTGGGCGACTCGTCCACCCACGAGGAAGATCCCCCCGGAGCGTCTGACTCAGTTGTGGGAACCTCAGGACTCGCTGCCAGGGATTGGCTGAGGGATGAGCCTAGGACCATGTTCCGGCCAATGGGATCTTAGAGAAGCCGGCCAATGGGATCTCCCCGATGACCAGGCCGGCTACCCACACTCACCCTGAATCACGTCCCGTCTCCTCGGCTGATTGCTCGCAGCACCCCCACTTCCTGCGCCGGGCCACGTGGCTCTCCTGCCCCACTCCGGGCTTTCTGAGGACAGAGATGCTGAATTCCTCATGACTGTTCTTTTTCCTGCCCCGGTGAGTCACTCACTCCCATGGCTGGCAATAAACTCGTCATGCAGAAAAGGTCCAGAGAAACGGATGAACGGCATGAGACCGGTGATCCCATCAACAGCGCAGAGCTGCAAACACGGCACAGGCCCTGGTTTCCTGTTTGGAGCAGTGCCAGCCCCTCACCGTGCCATTCAGGGCTCCCCAGGCCTTGTCTCCGGCTCCTCTCTCCCTCCAATTTCTAGCCACCCAAGGGCCCATTCTCGCCGGCAGCTGGAGGCTTTGTGACTGCACACATCTTGTTCTGGTTTGAATAATGCCCTTTTTTACTTGCTATGCCAGTGCCTGAAACTCCAATGACCAAACTCCTATTTATCTCTCAAAACCCTATTCTAGTATTACCCTTCTAGGATGTCTTTGCTGCTCATTTCTGGTCAGTTCTATTGCTTCCCTGTTCTAGACTATTTTCTTAGAGCATTTTAAAGGTGTGGGAACAGCTTTCCGGGGGAGGGTGTCTCCTTTTTGGGGACCAATCATTTCTCAGCCTTCCTTCCTCCATGACACTCAGTGCCTAATTCAGTGTCATGGGCTCTACAACGAATTTTCAGGTGTAACTCTTGCTGTTGCTTCTTTTTTTTTTTCTTTTTCTTTTTTGCATTTTGGGTCACACCCAGCTCTTTGGGTTACTCCTGGATCTGTACTCAGAAGTTACTCCTGGCAGCACTCAGGGGACCCTATGGGATGCTGGGAATTGAACCTGGGTCAGCCACGTGCAAGGCAAACGCCCTCCCCGCCGTGCTCTCGCTCCAGCCCCTTGCTTCTTAAGTTGACCAAAGTGACGTCTGAGTTGTAACAATTCAAAAACTGCCCAGCACAAACTAGATTTCGGTGGCTTTATTTCAATGGGCCCAGCAGAGGAAGAAGAATCACATGACATTGAGAATTTCTGCTTTTTTTTTTTTTGTCTGTTCTTTAGTTTTGGGACCACACCTGGCAATGCTCAGGAGTTACTCCTGGCTGGCTCAGGGACCATATGAGATGCCCGGGATTGAACCCGGGTTGGCCGCATGCAAGGCAAGTGCCCTTTCTACAGTACTATCACCCTGGCCCTGCATCTTGAGTTCTTAGGATGCAACCTGAGTCCTTAGGATCCCTGGGGAAGGGCCAGTATGGCTTGATTAAATGACTGCACCTCTCATCTAGCTGCAGTCTGGGACGATGCAAACAGAGGAACCAAACTAGAGGGTTTAGTGACTGTCCCTGTGCCACAGAGCCAGTGTTTAAACTCAGACACCTGGACGCTCAGTGGGGTCCCCTTTGGAAAAAGAGGACTAGGACCAGTGGCCCCACACCCGCTGCAGCCCCGGGCCAAGGCTTATCACAGAGCCTCTACACTCAGCAGGACGAATGCCTCCATCCCCTGGGGCTGCTCCCACACTCCAGCTGCCATCCCTGAGCGTCTGTGGCACGGTCTTCAATCTTCCCATCCTCAGCCACTTCCAACCTTGACCTCAGCACCGTGAAGACGATCCTTATGGAGTTGTTACTCAGAGGAAAATTGAAATGGGCCCCGGGGGGAGACAGTGGGACTTGAGTTCTAGCTATCTCATTTCAGATCGACCTAGAGGGGAAAAAAAAAAAAAAAAAAAAAGAGCAGGGCTCGCCGCCGTCCGAGTCACAAAATTAGGTGAGCTCCGTTCCCTGCCTCTCTTAAGAAATATGGGCGCTGCTCTAAAAATCTTTTTTTAATCTCCTCTCTGGTCCATGTAACAGGAAATTGGTCTCTGCCATAGGCCAATAAATCTCCAACTTTTTTTTTTATTGAATATTAAAGAAAGACTTCAAGTTCAAATCTCTCTGCTTGCAGTTCCTTACATAACGCTGCGGCTCTGCTACCTCGGGTCACAAAAGCTTTAAAAAGAAGGGGAAAAATGGAAACGCCGTCCAGGTCAGTGGCCCCGGAGGGTGATTTCTTCTCCTTAGAAATAATAGCCTATTTCTCTAAAATTTCGAAACAAGGTCTCTCCTCTCCAGCTGGCACATTATAATTGAGACGGGGCGGGGTGCTGGTGGGGGATTAACAGGCTCCCAGCGCCTCTAAACAGAGCCGCCAGCAGCCTCCAGCGGCTCGTCTGGGCCTGCGCAAGGGGCAGTGCTGGGGTCAGCCGGCGGATGGCGCTGCTGAGTTGCCTTTAGGGACGGAAGAGGCGCTTCTTCCCGGGTGGGACCGGGGCTTGCTGGGGGAAGAAACACAGCGATGGATGGACCGGGCATGGAGGAAGACTGGTACAAGTAGGACGCGCCAGTTTGAGCCATTCCCATTACTGTTACCAATAAACTGTGGATCAGGAAAAAAAAAATACTTGGAAAGAGAAGCCCTAAGTCAGGAAACTTGATCACTCAAGACCACCCAGTCAATCAAGAAGAAGTCTTGGGTGGGGCCGGAGCCACAGCACAGCGGGGAGGGCGTTTGCCTTGCACGCAGCTGACCCAGGTTCAATCCCCGGCATCCCATAGGTCCCCCTGAGCACTGCCAGGAGTGATTTTTGAGTGCAGAGCCAGGAGTAACCCCTGAGTGTGACCCAAAAGGTGAAAAAAAAAAAAGAAGTCTCGGGTAAGAAATAATGGCTTTGATCCACCCATTTGGCCACATGCATCTTCCACATGTGGATTGTGGGTTAGGGCAAGTGAAACGCTTCCCAAGCACTGAACAGTGGGTGTGAACTCTTCATCCTAAGCCTGTCTCGAATCCAGCCCCCCCTGACTTCCCACCATCCCTACTCCTTCAGAAAGAACAAAGCATGAAGACCTGCGGTATATGAATCTCCCAGACTAGTCCCCGCCCATCATAACGACTGTTACTGTTATTCTCCCGGGTTGTGATACTATTACTCCGTGACTGTTACTTTGTTATTTACTAGCAGTCCTTCTCGGAAGAACAAGACACTCTCCCCGGGTCTTGGGATCTCTGCCTTCCTCTTCCTACAGCTGTCCACCTCCCTGATTCCAGGCCCCGATGGAGTCCGTGCTCCTTCTTTCTCATGAGCATTTGAACTCCCGTCTCTTAGTTGCATTTGTGTTCCTGGGCCCCGCTGGACTTCCTCATCCCCGACACATGCCCCTTGCTCTGCACACCCCCGAGAGGGTCTGTGTCTGGGTGAGATGCCCAGGAACGATTCAGCTTCCTTTGGGGGCATGGTGGAACCGTGGGTCTCCTTGGCTGAAGCGGGAGCAGAGAAGGGCCCTTCCTTCCATGCTCCAACACTACCCAACACTTTGAGGACACAGTTCTTTCCACAACATCACTCAGAAAGGCAGTGCCGTGGCTGTGGACTGCAGCCTCAGCCTGGAGGACCCCATTTTCCTGCCCTCCTACGGAGGTGGATGGGGGGAGGGCTGAGCCTTTGGCCTTTAACCCTCCCTCCCCATCCCCCCCGCCGAAATGGCATTTATCGAATGCTTCCCTTTCCCCCAACCCTTGCTAACCCGTGGAAACAGCCGTGATGTGTCAGAGACCCCTTGGACTCCAAAGTAATATTCTGCTTCCTATCCTCTCCCCTCCCCCCGCCCGCCGCCCCCCTCCCCCTCAGCCTGGTTATTCGCCGGGTCCCAAATGGTTGGCGGTTGATGGATGGCGGGTGATTTCGACATCCGCACACCTTGGAGCCCCAGAGCTAACCCTCTGACAGCGTTAGCATAAAAGATTTACATTTATGTTACGAGGGCCACACAAGAATAATAATTTTAAGATACATTGCCTTGGCTGTCGGCGCACCCTGGGAAATCTCTCTGCGGCAGGCGCCAAGCCACACTGTAATTACAAAATGGCAGAGCTGGAGAGGTTTTCTGGAGGCGAGCAGCTAGAGACCAGAGCCATCTGCATGCCTTGGCGGATTGAAATTACAGTAATATATGAAGACATTACCTGAAAAACCCGGCCCCATTTACATGATTTACTCTCCAGCCCCAGCAAGCTTTAATTTAAGGATAAAGTCATTCAGAAAGCTAATCTGATAGGAGAGGCATTATTTCACACAGTTAAGTTAATTTACAGTAGTTGATTGTTGTGGTTGCTTTTGGTATTATTATCTCCCGACAAACAGCTGATCTGCCAGACAGAAGCAATATACAGCTGAACTCGTGTCTTCTTGCAGCAGTGAGCTCTCTGTGATAAAGGTTTGTTTATACGCAATAATAGAAAAGTCATCGTGAGGCCAGGCTGATAACGCTGATGAGGAATATTTTTAAAGAGCGCGGGGAAATGAATGAATGAAGCTCCAGCCCCAAGTTCCCCGGGTCTGTCTGTCTGAAACAGCCATCGGGGCTGGTCCATTATGGTGGTATTGAACCCCTTCCCTCGTTCTCGAGACTCCTGCCTTGGGGGTGCCTGGAAGGGGGTTTGGGGACCCCCGTCCTTCCCACCACTGCGCAGGTGGACTTCTCCAGCCAGACTGTCAGAAGACCGCATCTCAACTCTGGAGGATGCAGTGACCTGCTTTACAAGGAAAAAGCAATATTTCTCTTTGATGGGGTGTGTGTGAGTGTGTGTGTGTGTGTGTGTGTGTGTGTGTGTTTTCATCTAGGAGAGACCCGCACTGCGTGCCAGCAGCCAAGCCCCAGGAAAGCAGGTGGTGGGGGCTCGTTTGAGAAGGAGCCCGGAGACGGGCGGGGGGTCAAACCGGAGCTTTGAAGGGCTTCCATCAAAGCCAGCCTCTCCTTCCCGGGCAGCCCTGCTTGGTGCTGACTCAGGACGCCGAGACGATTCTAGAAACTCAGGGTGTCTGCGGGGTTTGCTCTCACGGGCTGAGGCTCGAGGCCTCTCACGAGTTGATTCCCACAGGAGCCACGTGGCTCCGGGAAGGGAGGACGACCTGCTGTCCAGGGCACTGGGGAGCCACGGCTGATGGTGTCCAGAAGGACTCTCCAGGGCCCACATCTGCCGGAAGGGACCTGGGGTTCGGACAGGGGGCTCCTCTTTTTTTTTTTTTGGATCACACCCGGTGATGCTCAGGGGTTCCTCCTGGCTCTGCACTCAGGAATGACTCCTGTCGGTGCTCAGGGGACCCTATGGGATGCTGGGAATTGAACCTGAGTCAGCCACGTGCAAGGCAAACGCCCTCCCTGCTGTGCTATCGCTCCAGCCCCAGGGGCCTCCTCTTGTGGGGTGCTCACTCCGGAGGGCCCCTCCTCTCCAGGGACCAGGACCATCCAGAGGGAGGAGTTCCCAGCGGGGCCCTCACCCAGCACATCCCGTGGCTGCCCACCACACCCCTCCTGCTCCTTGGCCAGGCCCAGGGCCAGCTGCCTCCCGTGCAGAAGCCGACGGCCACGTGCTTTCGTTCTGAATCCCACCCGTGCTGGGGAGCTTGGCGGAGACTCTGAACTACAGTAGGGCCGGCCAACAAGCCCAGGTTAGGACATTCTTTCTTTTTTTCTTCATTTGAATCACCGTGAGATACAGTTCCAAAGCTTTCATGTATGAGTTTCCATCAAACAAGGATCGAACACCCGTCCCTCCACCAGTGCCCATTCCCCACCACCAAGGTCCCCAGTCTCCCCTCCTCCATCCCAACCCTCCCCCGCCCCTATGGCAGACAATCTCCCCCCCACCCTCTCTCTCTCTACCTTGGGGCATTCTGCTTTGCAGCACAGATACTGGGAGGCCGTCACGTTTGGTCCTTTATCTGCTCTCAGCACACATCTCCCATCCCGAGCATCCCTCCCGCCGTCACTGACTTAGTGACCCCTTCTCCATCCCAGCCGCCTTCTCCCCAGCTCAGGGGCAGGCTGCCAGCTATGGGGCAATATTAGGATCCTCTTTCAGAGTGCCCTGTGACGTCCTGAGACCCTTGGAACCCACCTCCCCTCCGCCCCACCGGGTGGTCTGAACCTTGCAGGACTTACGGCGGTCAGCCTCCGCCCTCTGGCTTCTCTGGGGTCGTTGTCCTTTCCACAAACAGCAGCTGCTCGGCTACCCGGAGCGGGTCCGCTTCCTTCTGTCCCGCTGTAGAGCTCAGCCCTCTGCCAGGTGCGCCCTCACTTCTCTCCCTCTGGACGCGCGGCTCTGAGATCTCACACGGGATGCAGCTTGTCTCCATGGACCCTTTCATGTTGGTCTTTGTGGGCTCCGTAACACGCACTATCATGCATGGTTAGGTGTGCTTGGAAGGGTGTCACCAGTGGCTTAATGGCTGTGTGGTCAAACAGCCCTCAATGATGTAATGTGGGGTACACCAAGGTTAGAGGGCGCAGCTGGGTGGCACCAGTGTGCTAGGTCCCCACAGTCCTGGCTGACGGGGCCGGGAGGCAAAGACTCCACGACTCCTGCCCTCTTCCACGCAGTCATGGGCAGTCAATGGACGTCCGTGAAGCAGTTACACATATTTGATTCAGGGGTGCTGGCGGATGTCGCATTACCTAGCATCTAACAGGCACTAGTCAAGGATTTCCTGGATAAAGCATGGGCAGCAGAAATGGAAGAGCGGGGTCTCAGAGCTGAAGGTGAGAGGAGAAGGCTTCTGGGATTGCGGGCAGGGGTGGGAGTTGGTCATTTGCTGCAATATTCTGCAAGTCTCAAAGCTTTGGCCCTGCAGACTTCTACAAAGGACCCACTCCTTCCTTTCTCCCTCCCTCCCTCCCTCTCTCCCTCCCTCCCTCCCTCCCTCCCTCCCTCCCTCCCTCCCTCCCTTCCTCCCTTCCTTCCTTCCTTCCTTCCTTCCTTCCTTCCTTCCTTCCTTCCTTCCTTCCTTCCTTCCTTCCTTCCTTCCTTCCTTCCTTCTTTCCTTCCTTCCCTCCTTCCTTCTTTCCTTTCCTCCCTCCATCCCTCTCTTCATCCCTCCTCCCTTCTCTCCTTTCTTCCCTCCCCTATCCATTCCTCTCTTCCTCCTTCTCTCCTCCCCCCTTTCCCTCTTTCCTTTCCTCTCTTCTTCCCTCCCTTTCTCCCTCCCTCCTTTCTTTCTTCCTATTGGTGTTAAGGTCACATGGTTGTAGTAGTGGTGATTTTTTTTTTTAATTTTTTATTGAGTCACCATGTGGAAAGTTACAAAGTTTTCAGGTTTAAATCTCAGTTATACAATGCTCGAATACCCATCCCTTCACCAGTGCTCATATTCCACCACCAAGAATCCCAGTATAGCTCCACCCCGCCCCCTCACACCCCACTGCTCCTCACATGTGACCAACACACCCAAGATTCCCCACCATGGTCCTTATGTCATTTTCAGTTCACTTCTTCTTCCCCAGCCCTCTCAGCAGTGGGATACTCTCTGTAATCCAAAACCAAGCATTTATTATATTTTGAGACTCTCCATTCCCTCGTTTTGCTGTTCTCTATACCACAGATGAGCGAGGTCATCTTGGATTTGTCCTTCTTCTTCCAAGTGAATTTACTTAACGTGGTGTCTTCCAGTTCCATCTAAGTTCAGTCACCTGTAAGGTTTTATCTTTATTTTTCACAGCTGTGTAGTATTCCAGAGCTTCTTAATCCACTCATCTGTTGAAGATGTGATCCTGGCATCCCAGGGACTCATGACACACAGTGTATTGCCTGCCAGCTCTCCCCTGCTCTCAAGTCCCTCCCCACTCCTGCCTCACTTCCCACCTGTCCCTGGACCATTAAGTCTTTCCTGCACTGTTCAACACAGTCTCTTCGTTTAATTATGTGACGTGGGGACAGGACACTGACCCTCCCCTCTACCTGGGAGCAGACAGGTCAGATAATGCTAATGAAGGCACCTCTCTCCAGGATAAATTTCTTTTTTTTATTCTGCTGAAGAAACAGCTGTCACTTAATCCTCATCACCTAGTCAGCGATGGGCTTGTATAAAATATGCATAAATGTCAGTTTTCTCTCTCACACAGGAAGGCCAATGCTAGAAAAGATTAAGATAGAAGAGAGAGTGGGGGCTGGAGTGATAGCACAGCGGGGAGGGCGTTTGCCTTGCATTCAGCCGACCCGGGTTCGATTCCCAGCCTCCCATAGGGTCCCTTGAGCACCGCCAGGAGTAATTCCTGAGTGCAGAGCCAGGAGGAACCCCTGAGCATCGCCAGGTGTGACCCAAAAAGAAAAAAAAAAAAAAGAGAGAGGGCGTGAACTGGTTCTCCACAGGTAGGGGGTCCACTTCCCAGGATGGGGATTGCTGGTCTTGCCCTCGGCCCGCTGCCTGCCGGCAGGGATTGTGGGCTGAACATCAGCCTGGGGCTTAGTGGAGGCAAAGGGCTTGAGGAAGAAAGACTGATGGGAATTGCTTCAATTCAAGAGAAAGAAGCTGGCTCCATAAATTCTGAGCTTGGAGGACATCGAGTTAAGTGAAATAAGTCGGAGGGTGAGCGAATATCAGATGATCTCCCTCGCCCGTGATATGTGGAAGAACAAGGCAAGGGGTGGACAGTAACAATCAATGACAAGCCCTTGGCCGTGGCCTGCAAAACCGAGATTACCCAGCACCGGGCTAGGAGGGAGGGTTAGTGGACGGTGCAGGGAAGGAAGAGGCGCACTAGGAGTGGCTAGAAAAGACGTAAGGACAGTGGCGGAGGGCCTTGGGGACTTGGCGATGGTGACCATGCAGAAACTTTGTACTTGAATACCACACACATTGCCACCATTCTAACCATGTTACCTGAACTACTAATAGTCAAAATAATAATAATAATAATAATAATAATAATAGAACCCGGTAAACCCTGAGCCCAGCTGTTTTCCTTGTTGCACACCTTTGGCCCAAGTATCTGCTGGTTTTATTTATTTATTTACTTCTTTAGATGTTTTTAAATTAATTAATTAATTAATTCATTCATTCATTTAAAAAATTTTTTTTATTATTATTATTTTTAAATTTTTTATTGAGTCACCATGTGGAAAGTTACAAAGTTTTCAGGTTTAAATCTCAGTTATACAATGCTCGAATACCCATCCCTTCACCAGTGCTCATATTCCACCAACAATCCCAGTATAGCTCCACCCCGCCCCCCCAAACCCCTAACCCCCCACGCCCCTAACCCCCCACGCCCCTAGCCCCCCCACCCTTAGCACCCCCTGCCTGTGTAACTTATAAATTTCACTTTACTTTCACTTTGATTGCATACAATATTTCAACAAAACTCACTATTATTGTTTGGAGAGTCTCTCCCCTAAAGTCAGACCTGCTGAAAAGGAAGCATTAGATAATTTGTTTTCCATTGCTGAGGGTGAAGAGGTATGAGGTCGAGTGACCACACTTAGCGGCCTCTCAGTTTTGGGTTTCTGTAATTTAGTATTTTAGTAACTAAGTCCAGAGAGATATCTGCCAGAAGTTGCATCGTTGCCAACTTGTACTTCTCAGTTACATTATATTCCACATATGAGTGCAATCTTTCTATGTCTGTCTCTTTCTTTCTGACTCATTTCACTCAACATGATACTTTCCATGTTGATCCATTTATATGCAAATTTCATGACTTCATGTGAGAAAACAATAGTTTTACATGAAGCTTAAACCACACAGACTTCAAGAAAAACTGCAGGACCCTTAATTAACGTCCTCCAAGACAACACACGTTCCTCTCGGCGCATGTGGGACTTCCTCCAGCTGGTGCTGGTTGGTCTTACTTCTGGCCTGGTGGCCCCAAGGACAGGAAAGAGAGGATGTGAAATGGCTCACGAGAACTTGGGGCCATCAAGGTCTTGGCAAAGGTCTGTTCTCTACTTGGACTTGGGAGGTAGACCCTGGGCCCAGCACAACACCCCCCACCCCCTGCTGTTCCTCGGGCAGGTGCCAACCAGCGCAGATGACCAACCAGGAACGGCGTTTGGAAACCATTCGCTCAGGGATGGACTCTCGGTTCTCTGTCTGGCAGGACCCAGTGCCAGACCTGGCAGATGACCATGAGCCAGTTCTCCCCACTCCCAACACTTGCCCAGGGAGACAACTCAGACATTCTTTTTTTTATATTTTATTGAAGCACCGTGAGAAAGTTACAAGCTTTCATGTTTGGGTTACAATCACACAATGATCAAACACCCATCCCTCCACCAGTTGCACATTCCCCACCACCAATATCCCCGGTATTACCTCCCTTTCCCACCCCCCACCCCCGCCTCCGTGGCAGACAATATTCCCCATACCCTCTCTCTACTTTTGGGCATTATGGCTTGCAACACAGACACTGGGAGGTCATCGTGTTTGGTCCATTATCTACTTTCGGCATGCATCTCCCATCCCGACTGGTTCCTCCAGCCATCATTTTCTTAGTGATCCCTTCTCTATTCCAGCTGCCTTCTCCCCTCCGCTCATGAAGCAGGCTTCCAGCGATGGGGCAATCCCCCTGGCCCTTGTATCTACTGAGCTCACACTTCTTAAAATGGTAGCATGGTCTCTCTGAGACGCCCTCTCCAGGGACCCATCTGATGTCCCCTGAAGACCTCTAAGACCCTCTGCTACTCGCATTCTTCCAGGCATCCGGTCTGAGGGCTGGGAAGGCTCCTGACAAGTCCGTTCCCTATGGAACCCCGATACTTTCTGAAGGGCCAACCGCTATTCCCCACGCCAGGCACATGTGACAAGAGTGAAGTGGATTAATTAACGGAGGGGCCCTATCTTCCTCCCAGCCGTTCTGGGTTGCAATGGAGACCAGGAAAAATCCATTAGATTATACCGAGAGATAGCGGGAAGGAAGTTTAGATTAAGTTTATCTCTCGAGGCAATTTTATTAGATAGATTAAGTTTCTGTTCATCTCTCCAAAGACCGTCGTCATATCCAGTGTCATGACTTTCAAATCCTTTGGACTGCCGAGGGTAATCAAACACGGTTGTCTTTTTATCCCCATCTTTTCCTCCTTAATATTCCACAATCCTGCCTCCTTCATCTGTCAAAGGGATAGTATTAAGGGGATCAATGTTGACAAGTGATAGTACAAATTATGTAACGCTGATGACATTTCACTGTCTCCTTTTGATCTGCAATTCCCAGTCTCAATCAGTCCTTATTCTATTAAAAAAAAAAACGTTGAAAAGGAGGCAGCTGTGAGGCCATTGGCACGCGTCCCTGAGCCCTCGGGCCAACACGGGGTGAATTTGAAGTGTACAGAAGGCTTCTTCCGAATTCAACCGGGGACTGGGGCTGGTGGCCTGACTGACTGGAGGGGAAATTGAGGTCATTTTCTCGACAGGAGACCTTTGGTGAGGGCCCCGTGGAGAGCGTGTGGCAGCCCTGGGCTGGACTCGGTGTCCCCCCGGAGTTCCCGACTTCTCAGGCTCACCAGCCCTGGGGCTCCCACTCTGAGAACCAACCCTCTGACTTCTCCGTGGGGACCCGGCCCTTTCTTTTGGGGAACAGATGGAGAGTTGTTGGAAAGGAGCGGCTGAGAGGTCGTGTCAGGGCAGGGAGCCGCGGTGACAGGCACAGAGCAGACACGCTGTCTTCCAATGACGTTTGAGGCCAGCTGCAAAGGGACTCGGGAGAGAGGACAGAGTTCCAGGCAGCGCAGAAGAGTCTTATTTTAAACAAAAAAGAGAAGCATAGTTGAGTGGGGGGAGGGGTGGCCATTCAAGCCTTCTGCGTACTCTGTGTACAGGCATGGCGCAACCTCCTTTTCCTCTCATGCCATCTCCCACACAGCCCTGGGCAGGAGCGGGCTTTCACCCACACGAGTGCCGAAGGGAGAGAGAGTGGTACGACCTCTCCTGACCTCATGGCTTGAACTTCGGGAATCACGGTCTTTGGTCATCACCAGCCTGGCTGGGCAGCTGGACTGAATGACTTTCCCCCTCAGAAGTGAGGTAGTTGGCAGTGGGGGGAGGAATGGAGGCGCCAGCAAGAGACTGTGAGAACCTGTGGGCATTTGTTGACTATAGGATGGCACTCAGGGAACCAAGGGTTCTCATCCGCTCTCCTAGGAATGTGCCTTATATAGTCTCTTTTTTTTCCATTTTGGGTCACACCCAGTGATGCACAGGGTTTACTCCTGGCTCTGCACTCAGAAATGACTCCTGGCGGTGCTCGGGGGACCCTATGGAATGCTGGGGATCGAACCTGGGTCGGCCGTGTGCAAGGCAAATGCCCTCCCCGCTGTGCTATCGCTCCAGCCCATGCCTTATACCCTTGACCCTTTGGTTTTCATTTTAGGGTCTCTCTTGGGGGATCATGCGGTGCCGAGGATCAAATTCTGGGGCTACCACCTGCAAAGTACATGCTCCAACCCTTTGAATCATCTCCCTGGCCCTCATCTTGAATGTTTGAAAATGTGTTGCTGGAAATTGCTTTGAGGAGGTAGCTTCGAGGAACCATGCTAGCCTGTGTTCTGGGCAGGACACTGCGGACGGACATGGGCTGAGTTGCCCAAATCGATGTCATGAGCTCTGTGAAAGCCCCAGGAGAATTTTGGGAGCATCTGCCTGGTGGTCGCCCAAGAGCGAGTCTCTGAAGTGAGCTCCCTTGGTTCTGAGCACTGTCCCCTACCGAGATGAAGGGGTCTACTTTTTCCCTCTGCCTCTCATCCCCCTGTAAGTCCAGGGTCCATTTCAGAGGACCCCGGGGAGTTTCTGAGACTGTGAGATTAGAGTCCATCCATGATTGAGATTTGGTCTGGGGCTGTCCCTGGAGCCCATGACCTGACTCCGGTCCTGTGATGGAATGAATGACTTCTGATTCTTCCAGACAAACAGACCGGCCTTTGCTGAAACTCCCAGCGGAGCAGCAGAGCTGTAGCTCTAGGGAAGCTCAGAATCTGCCTGTTGCGGTAGATCCAGTTACCCCACAACCATCCGCTACATTCTCGGTCCTCTACTGCTCCAGCTCCAAAGGACCTCTTGGGAAACAATGTCATTGATCATCGGCCCTTTGAAGGAAATGGCCTTGCTTTACTCGTTGCCATGACTTGTCAACTACCCAGATGTCACTGGGTACTCTTTTTTTGTGTGTGTTTTACTTTTAGGGTCACACCCGGCGATGCACAGGGGTTACTCTTGGCTTTGCACTCAGGAATGACTCTGCTGGTGTTCGGGGGGACCCTATGGGATGCTGGGAATTGAACCGGGGTCGGCTGTGTGCAAGGCAAATGCCCTCCTTGCTGTACTATCGCTCCGGCCTCTCTCACTGGGTACTCTTGATATTCAGAATATGTTTCCTAAATAAATCCATCAGTATCTCTTGTCCTCTTAGCCCCTCCCTAACTGCAGGCTGGGAATTGTGGGGAGACTGAGTCACACCTGGGAAAAGATTCTCGGGACCTGAGAAAAATCTATCACTGAAGTCTCACCATGAGGCCTACAAGGAAAAAAAGGATTCCAGAACCATGTTTTCCCAGGAAGCATTCTTCAGACTCAAAAATAAAAGCAAATAGAATTTGATTAAAACTATGTTTTGTCTGCAGACTGGAAGAGTCCCGATGTCAAAAAAAATATCCACCTCGAAATCATGCTTTGTCTTCCCATTATAAATTTTTATTAACCACTCTTTTATTAGCAACCTTATTACAGTTGATCTGCACATGAATAGAAACAATTCACAAATGATCAGGGTTGGATTAGAGAAACCATAAACTCAATGCAAATTGTTACAAATTATTTACTGGCTTAGCACAAATCTGCATATAGATTGGGAAGTCGATCAGAAAGGTACCTCCAGGTATTCTTCACGGGATATGATTGTGGTGATAGGTGCAGATGGGCACGCGTCGCGTGGAATAGGAATGAAAACACACAGATGCATTTGTCCAACATCCTTGAGTGTGGGGTCTTCCATTGCCCCCGAGAGCTTTGAGTTACAGGCTATCTGGGGAAACTGAAAAAGGGCTAAGGGAGGTGGGGGTGTGGAAACGAGACTTATTCTATTTACAAGCTCGAGAATCAGAAGGCTGGGGGCATGAGAGAAAGTATAGGGTGAAGGCACTTAATTGGCACGCGGCTGACCCCCGTTCAATTCCCAGCACCACAAACTGTTGAGGCAAGCAAGGCCAGGAGTGATCCCTGAGCATAAAGCCAGGACTAAGCCCTAAGCACTTCTGGGTAAGACACACCTCTCCCCTAAAATTAAAAAATTAAGAATCAGAAGACCACTAAGGGTAGCACTGTAGCACTGTCGTCCCATTGCTCATCAATTTGCTCAAGCAGGCACCAGTAACGTCTCCATCGTGAGTCTTGTTGTGACTGTTTTTGGCATATCGAATACACCAAGGGTAACTTGCCAGGCTCTGCTGTGTGGGCGGGATACTCTCGGTAGCTTGTCAGTCTCTCCGAGAGGGACGGAGGAATGGAAACTGGGTCGGCCACATGCGAGACAAACGTCCTACCCGCTGTGCTATCGCTCCGGTCCATCACTCAGGGTATTTTTGAGAATTCAGAAGCAGAGACACTTACCCAGCTTCCTACAAGCTGGAGATATTTCGCGTGGCCATCTCAAGTCTTTCCCAGTTCCTCTGTGGGAGGGGGCAGTCTCTTGGTGACCATTGGTTCCTAGTGGAGGGAACTGGAGGGTCATCACTTGGTCAAGGTCACAGCGTCATCAGGACGTGCACCTTCCACACGGTCAGACCCAACCACAGAAACTGATGCCCTTGAGGTTGGCAGTTCACGGGGAGAGGCTGACGCCTAACCCTCTCCACACCCTAAAACTTGAATGAATCCAACCTGTCCTGTGGTTCCTCCTTTAAAGCAGCTTGGTTTGAGTGGTGTCATGATCGACTGCCAAGAATTCGGAGCTGGACATTGGAGGGGTCAGCTCATCTGTCCACCTCACCGTGAGACTCTGGGCCTGTTCTCCAGTTCTAGGATTTGGTTTGCTCAGGGGGGGGGGCGGGTAGAGTTAAATTTCTCTGAAATCTCTGCAAATGTCCCGAACGTAAGCGTGGGGGTGAAAGACACGGATGCTGGCAGGGAGGGGTGTCACGGCTGAGTTTCTTCCCAGAATCTCTCCACCCCTGGCAAGGGGAGCACAGAATGCCAGCGGTTAATGCATTATTTATTTTACGCTCCAAGATTTCTGCTTTCCTCCTCCAGTCAAAAACCACTGTCAGGTTATTTCTCATTCCTTGTCACTCAACTCTTCTCCCCTGGCTATTGACTTGTCATGGAGACCAGAGTCTTCACCTCGGTGGGACAACGCTTCGTGGTGACATCCTGGATCTTTCTCTTAAGTGGAACAGAAGACCAGGGACTTCTCAGCGCCCCGAAGATTCAGTGATCGGTGCGGTTGTTTATTCTTAGATTCCACGGGCGGCGGCGTGGAGCTGCAGGCCTGGGGAAGAGAGAGGGGTGTCCTGTTTCCTCCCTTCTGCAGAGGAAGTTTGATCTGTCTTCCTCGTTGTGATTGCATATGTCAAGGATGAGCACTCGGAATGCTAGTACGAGAGGCTCTCCCTCCTTTCTGTCTCCTTACCAGCTGGGGGACCCATATCACTTCAGATGAAAAATGAGCACGGGCATAGTATTCATGGCAGCCACATTCCACGTTTATCAGCCACCGACCGCAGGCCAGGCATAAGCTCGTGGCTCCTTATTTTACCGAATGCTCCCGAAATTATACTACGATTCCATTTTTGAAGACCAGGAAATAGTGATTTTATTGGGGGAAGGATGGAGGTGGGGGGATGATTTATTTTAGTGTGTACGACTTGGTATTGGTAGTTGTGGGATTTTGATCTTGGTGTGACCTGATACCAAAGTCTAAAGTCTTAACCCATAAACCGTATTCCTCGTGTGAGTCTCCAAGAACTGATCCTGGCTTAGATAGCCTTTATAGACCTCCTTCATCCCAAAGATGGAATGGGTAAATTCCCAGAATTTGGACAATTCCCTCCAGAGTATCTATCTCAGTGCCAATACGTAGAGATAAATTGCGTAAATAAGGCAGGAATGTGTTTGCAAACCTAAGAAGATGAGAGCGTTGGGAATGGCGTTGGGGGCCACAGGGTGGGCAGGTGGGGGGCCACTAGCCCTCTCTTCCGCAGACCGTTGGCACCTGGTTGGGGAATGTTATGCACCCTGCCCTCTGCCGGGACCACGTGCTTATAGTGATGTAGTAACCCCCCCTTCCCTTTGTTCAGATTCCCCAACGCTGTCTCATACGTCTGTGGCACTTCTCATCTTCCAATCATATTCTTCGAAGCCCTTCAAAGCCAGAGGACAGCTAGCCTTCTGCTTTCTTTTCTTTTCTTCTTCTTTTTTTTTTCTCCAAGAGAAGCTGGGCGCTTGCAGCGGCTCATGTTGCTAGGTTGGTAACTAATCAATCAGGAGCTGCATTGTGAAGGCTCGGCGAGGATTTCTTTCTCCTTTCTATTCTGTGTGTGTGCTGGCATAAGCACACAGACAGGAACACACATACATGCATACAACTTTGGTGCTTTTCCGCCAGCAAAGGAACTCAGAGCTGGAGGTAATTAAATAACAGCAGTAGACTGCATTTAGCTGGCTTTGCACCCTAATCTCCTTCCCTCCAGTTTTGTAAATACCTCCCTGCCCGCCCCCCCTGCTCTGGGCCCTGTCTTCATGACCGGGTCCCTGCACCCGGAGTGTGGCGTGTGTGTGTGCTGCTGGGTCTCTCCAGGATGGTGACCCGAGTGTAGGGGCTGGGGCGGGGGCGGGGGGGTGGAGGGAGCTTCAGGGAATTCCAGGGAGGGCTGGAGCCGCTTCAAGGTGACAAAGAATTCACAAAGTCAATAGGGTCTCTGCAGGGACCTGGTGGCAGATGACTTTGTTCCTCTTGGAGTTTTCTAGCCAAGTCCTCAGGAGCTGAATTCAGATAAAATGGAAAGGTAAACTAATTATAGTGGGGCCGGTGGTGCTTTGGTGGTTCGCTTGTGTCAGCATTTCCAGGCTAAACTGAGTTCTTTGGGGATTTCAGAATCTGCTTTAAATGTCTTTTTTTTCCCCCCCACCCTTATTACTATTCTCCCTGGCTCCGAATCTCCTTCCATTACAGGTCCTGATGTTTATATAAATCAAGGGACAAGGATGTTAGCACGGCTCACAGGTGTGCAGGGGGGGGACCCTAGTTTGTCACACACATACACACACAATCACACACACACACACACACACACACACAAGGCACCAAGGCACACCATGGCTGCATTTGTTCCAGACCTTCTTGGGCCCAAATCCAACTTGGTGAAAGAAAACAGGTAGACTTGTGCAAGAGAGACGTCCAAGGGGAGATGTACTTTGTAGTCCGGTCCTGGACACGATGAGTTCGGCCCTGGTCTCTCTGCCTCACTGCATCTCTCCCACCTGTGGGCCGGCCTAATGCCTCCCTTCAGGGAAGATCTTCCAACAGCTGTGCAGTCCAACCTCCTCCTCCTCCTCCTCCTCCTCCTCCTCCTTCTTCTTCCTTTTTTCAAAGGTGTGCTTGTCTTTTTTATTTTTTTCTTTTTGGGTCACACCTGGCGATGCACAGGGGTTCCTCCTGGCTCTGCACTCAGGAATTATCCTGGCAGTGCTTGGGGGACCCTATGGGATGCTGGGAATCGAACCCGCGTCGGCCGCGTGCAAGGCAAACGCCCTCCCCGCTGTGTTATCGCTCCAGCCCTGGAGCCCGACTTCTTCCCACCTTAAACTCAGCACAGGGTGATGATTGGCTTCGCCCGGGACCATGTGCCTACACCGAGCCAATCCCCTACAGGGTGGGTGGGGCGAGGGCGTGTGACGGCTGTGCCAGACCCACTCGCGCAGGAAGAGCTTCTTGTTCCCGGGTGGAGTCCCAGGCAGCGGCCTCACCTCTTTGCTCTTCACCTTCTCCCACTGTGGTCGCTGCAGGGCAGTCGAGGCAGACACCCGGGAGCCACAATCTCACCAGACTGCCCTGATCTTGTGCTGGGCAGGACCCCGGAGTGTGACGTGCAAGGCCCTGCGCAACGGGCTCTGTGGGTGTGCAACAGTAACGGTCACCCCACGGGAGGGCCCGGCGGATGCTTGACTAGGAAGGCCCCAGGCCTTTGCCAAAGGAATCGAAACTTGGAGGTTTTGTGGGTTCTCTCAGGATCCCCGCATTTCCCGCGACCCCGATAGAAGCGTCTCGAAGTCCTAGCCGAGGGGACGCATCTTGGTGGGAAGAGCGTGTCTTGGAGACGGTAAACGCTAAATTCTAGCTAGAGGCCGGCCTGGACCTCTGCAGGGGCACGACTGGCTTTGACCCTTCCTAACCACTTGCACGGGATAATTTGTCTTGGATGGGCTTCACTTGGAGTCTTCGGAGTCCCGAACTCGATTCCATGAATGCCTTTAGTGTGATTGTGTCTCGTACCTAAACAACGGCCGCACGTCTGAGTGTCTCTCTCTGTCTGCACTCTTAGGCCTCGAGCTTCTGCCTCATCTTTCATTTTCTGCAGTTTTCCTTCTTCACAGGCTGCCTGGAAACTCCAAGACAGAAGTTAGTCCCGCTTCCAACGAGTTTGCTGGGCATCGCGGATGCAACTCCCTCCCCGACACTATCCTTCCTTCATCCTCCTGATCGGAAGGAAATAGACCCATGCTGATTTCTGGTTAAAAAAAAAAAGACGGGATCATCTTTATCTTTATTTTTGTAAGGGACTCTGATCTTTATGAGTTGCGTGGGGACTTCATGAATAAATAAATACTTAAATAAATAGAGGGAGGGGGTTTACATCAAAGGCCGGTGGGGTCTCTGGGGTGTTTTTTTCTGCAAAGACAATGTTGGCTGTGCTCATGCCCTTTCTCCTTCACTGCTAATGTCTTGGCTCTGCCAGGACCCACTTGTTCAATTACCGCGCCAAGCTCCTGTTTTACAAGGCTTTCTTTGAGCACATCTAATCAGGAATAGCTCCTCGCTGCAGTCTTTGTTCACTGACTGGAACCTTGAATGTCTCGCTTTGCCTAATAAATAACCCAGGGGCTCAAACTTGGCCTTCGCCTGGATTTTGAAAATGGAACCAGCACAGCCCTGGGGTGGAGTTGGCACCGAGGCGACGGGCAGGTCAGGTGTCTCCCGGCCCTCCAGGAAGGCTGGCTCCCGCTCCGTCTCCCCCACATTGATTGCATCATGATGATTTGTCCCCCCCCCCCCATCCATCGGATCACCTCTGCTGTCTCTTAGCGTGGCGCAGAGCAGAGGGATAAATCCTTGGTGGTGGTGGGGTTCCCGAGTGTTCATTATTTCTCCTCCTGGGTGTGGCGCTGTGCAGGGCTGGCCTGGCTCTCTCAGTCACCATCTGCCAAGGCTGGATCACTTTCATCTGCCCGGCTTGTTCTTTGAACGGGAGGGGAGAGCTGTCAGAGTGGGAAGGCCCCATCGAAAGAGAGTTCAGGGCCGGAAACAGGCCCCACGCAGCTGCAGAGCTGGGTTTGAATCCCAGCCTCATTGTTACCCGTCGTGTGATCTTGTCTGAATTCGCTGCGTCTCCAAGCATCAAAGCCACCTCTACAGCTCGGGCTGGTCCTCCCGCTCCCTTCTGCCTGCCACATCTTTGCTCTCTCTTGAAGGCTTCGTGAAGGGGGAGCATCTTCTCTGTGGGAACGCCTCCCCACATCTCTCTGACTCGGCCTCTCACGCCCTGCTCCGTGTCCTCTCCCAGAGCCCCTTCCTTTCTCCTCTGTTTGGGTGCTTGCTGAGTGCCTCCCTCTCCCTTCAAAGGGTCAGCGCCAGGAGGACAGGCACTGGATTGTTGCTGTCCATCCTTTCAGCCGAAGTGCTGAGCTCTGGATGAGACAGAGTGAGCAGCAAGCGAATGAACGACACCAGTAGACTAATAGCATCATCTGCAATCTGCAGAGGAAGCTAAGGTAGACACCTACCCCCTCCCACCCCGCAAAGCAGGTGTGATCTCATGTTTCCCTGTAACTAACATCTCTTCATTCAGCATGAACCTGGGAGCAGAGATTATGTTCTGTTTATCTCCACTTCTGAGAGTCAGGTTGACACAAACATCATGTCAAACATATGTTGGAGTACAATTTTTTTTCTTTTTGGGTCACACCTGGCAATGCACAGGGGTTACTCTTGGCTCTGCACTCAAAAATTACTCTTGGCAGTGCTCAGGGACCCATACGGGATTCTGGGAATCGAACCCAGGTTGGCCACGTGCAAGGCAAATGCCCTACCCGCTGTGCTATCGATCCAGCCCCTGGAGTACAAATATTAAGTGAATGAGCAGATGCATTTTCACGAGGCAGCAGGGACTGGAATATTACCTAGGAAAGAGTTTCCACGTGGCTAAGATGGAGTCCGGGCCCTCCTTCCATCCTCTTTGTTGGAGCTTCCAGGCTCAAAGTGAACAGCTTCTAACGCCCAGTAGCTTCGGACTTCGCTGCCCTCCCTCCCACCTTACCTCAGCTTTTGCCAGATGATGTGTTCTTTATTTATGATACGTGCCTGCATGTTGAGATAATTGGGTTGTATAATATGGCACACAGACTAATATGAGAATGATTTCCGCTGAATAGAAATTACTTATTTTGATTCCTTGGGGGTTTGTTTTGTCAAAACGCATGTAGTATTTAGCAAAGTAATCATTGTTCAATTGCCAAGCAGGGGAAGTATGAAATTATCCTAATAAGAATGAAAAGAACGAGGAGAAGCTGTGTCTCTGACCTCATCAACTTGATTGGTGATGATATCTCCTTACATCTGGAAGGCCTCACCTCCAATGCCGCCGCACGGGTCACCGGGTACCTCTTTATCTCCCTGGCCCTAATTAGATATTCAATTTGTCATCCTCTCGTTCAACCAAATGGAAACAAGCAAGAATCACAGAAGAAGAAAGAGGAGACAGCTAGAAATTCTCAAGAGAAAATGGCTCAATACTAAGTCTAAATCCAAACAGGGAGAGAGGGAGTTTGGGAGGCAAGGGACGGGCATTTTCCGATTGTAGGAACTCACTGTGGAATTGTGCGTTTGGTGCTTTAATTCCCAGAACTCAAGTTCTTCACTTGTGAAGCGGCGTTAGTGGTCATTCATTGGTGCCTGAGAGTCAGGTCCTCGTCTCATGGATCTGCCTCATTTCAGGTAGGGGAGCCCAAGGGGCATCTCTGTGCTTTGTGAATAACTTTACTTAAAAATTAGTTTTGATGCAAAACACCGTGATTTACAAAGTTGATCATTCTACAGTTGTTTCAGGCATTTAGTATCCCAACACCACCAGTGTGACCTTCCTTCTACCAATGCCCCCAGTTTCCCTTCTAATTCCAACCTGCTCCCTATGGCACATAACAAATTTACTTTATAATGCTTAATTTGTGGACAGATTTGAAGTCAAACATCTTTATGGACATCTTTGAAGTCAAGCATCTTCATGGACATCTTAAGGCACCTGATTAAAAAAAAACCACACAGATTGGAAAAAAAAATCTAAGGAAGGGAAAGAGTGAGGTCTTCCTTTGAACTTTGAAATCTTCCCGTATAAACAAAAATCAAACCAGAGTTCAGATTTTTTTTTCTTTTTGGGTCACGCCCAGCGATGCACAGGGGTTACTCCTGGCTTTACACTCAGGAATCACCCTCGGCGGTGCTCAGGAGACCATATGGGATGCTGGGAATTGAACCCGGGTCGGCTGTGTGCAAGGCAAACACCCTCCCCGCTGTGCTATCACTCCAGCCCCCAGAGTTCAGTTTTACCCCATCCACCCACATCTCATGTTTCATCTGCATGATGACCTCATCATGGCTGAGAAGGATGTGCTGGAGTTTGTAGAGGGAGAGGAAAGGCCTAGTGGCAGGGCTCACGTCTTCTCTTTCTGTCGTCTGGACTGGCAGGGTTACAAGGCGACTCCCCATGATGGTCCAGAAAAAGCAGTTCCTTTTTGTGTCCCAGGAATTGAGCTCAAGGGCTTATTCCATTGGGACGTGGACGTGGTGGCCTTTTCCCTGGGCAGGTTCAAGGAACTCAGTGCGGAGTGAGTGGTGCCCTGTGACTTTCAAGGTGAGGCCACAAGAAGGCTAGCTACCCTCTGCGGCAGACCCAGAGGTTGTTCAAGGGAGGGTCACGAGGGGGATCTTGCTGAGGTTGACAGCCTTCACCGAGCTCAAACTTCCACCTCAAATCCAAGACCATGAGAGTGAAGGAATCCTGGTGACTCCCTGCTCTAGTGGACCCACCCCGGGGGCTCCCCCAGTGGGGCCCTCCAACATGGGGATGCAGACACAAATCAGCCCTGATGGGCTCCATCTAAATTCCCGACTCATTGAATCTCCGAGGAAGGCAAAAATGGGTGCATCGCACTTAGATTTGGGGCTTGGGGGGGTGTTAGTCATGCAGCTGGACCTTTGTGTACACAACAGAGAAGAAAGTGGTGTCTTCTTTTTTATAGGACACCTGAGACCTGGGATTAAAGCATTGAGCATCACTTACCTGTAGCGAGTGTGCCATAAATGCTCATGGTAATGCTCCTTGCCTCCCCTCTCCCCTTCCCTCTCATTATTTTAAATTGTTATTTAGGTAACGTGGCTAGAATAGCGTCTGTGTTTATGGTTTTGATGTACAAAGGTGCTATATCTTCAGCAGCACCCAGACGCCAAAGGGCCTCCACCAATGTCCATATGTCACTTCAAATCCCCCACCTCACCCCCCCTCCCCCACACCTGCGTGGTAATCCCAGGACAGCCAACCGTTGTTCAAGCTTCTATTCCACGGAGTTGTGTCTCTCTGCACAGATGAATGAGATCACATGGTATTTGTTCTCCCTCTGACATTTCACTTGACACAACGTCTTTCCAGTTCCATACACAGAGCAGCAAATAGCAAGATTCCATCTTTTCTTAGAGTTGTGTAGAATATATTTCATTGTGTGTACGTACCGCACCTCTGTACGGCTTCACCTCCCATTGGACATTGAGTTATTTCCATATCTTGGCTATTATGCTGAGCCCAGCCAGGAGGAAAGGCACGCCTACATATTTTCAAATGAATGTTTTTGTGTGTGAGGGTAGCAGCCAACAAGTGGGATTGCTGGGTCACGTGGAAGCTCTAGCCTGACTTTTTTGTTTGAGACCTTGTCATGTTGATTTCCACAGAGGCTGATGCAGGTGACATTGTCCCAACAGACGAGGGTGTCTTTGCCCATGTGCCCAGCATCGTTGGTGGCCTCCAGTCTTTCCGACACAGCAGACTGTTTCTCGGCACTTTCTTGCCACGGGGACTTGAGGCATCCCTGTCCTTCCTAGCCCTTCACCTACGAGAAGGCCCCCTCCTCCCTGATTGCAGGGAAATCCAAGGCTTTGTCCCACAAACCAAAGGTGGGCTGGAGCATGCGGCCCGGGGTGGGGGGAAGTTTGGCGTGCAGCCCCAGACACCTCCCGTTGGCAGCCTTCCCTCCCGCTCCTTGCAACTCGGTCTCTCGGGCACTTGTGCTTGGAGAAGCAGAGGTTATCATTCTCAATTTCCTTCCTGTGGCGACAGCATCTGCAACGTGATAAATGTTGGTCAGAGACAGTCCTTCATTCCATTTATCTGCTACAAGGGTTCCAAACCCTCCTTTTTTCTCAAGAGATAGGGCCCAGAGAGCTCAAAGATAGAGATATGTTCAAGCAAACACCGCCCCCCCCCAACACTTACTTGTTGAAGCAGCACCGACGGGCTGCTCCAGGCTTTCTCCCCAACACCCCCGTCCTTTGAGCCCTGCTCTGGCCCGGGAAGCATTCCTAAAGGTGCTGGTTCTGCCTTCTGTTCTCAGATCTCTTCCCATTTCTTCCCATCTAAGCGATGGGACTGTGGATGTGCCCTGGGACGGGTCCTTGGGAAAGACCAGATTCCTCAATACATTTCGGAATGACTCTTTTAGAAATGATTATCAAGCCAATTCATCATCCAGGGAAGCATCATTATGGTATTATTCTGGTTGACTGGTTCATTATTGCTAGTTCCATGGGGTAGGAATGATCGGGGATGTAATATTTGATCATCTCTGAGAAAGCTGATTATCTCTCTAAGTGCCGTGTGTGGTGGGCTGAGGACCCGGCCGCTGAGCCAGGCGGGGGTCTGTGGTCTGGAGACTCTTTCCATGCATGACAAATGGTCACATCCATCTTGAGCTCGCGGGGTCATTACAGGATTTTAGGAGATAATGGATGTCATTTCCCGGCTCGATGACTGGTCTGTGATGCTTGTCAGATGACCTGGGCTTCTCTCCAGGTGTCTTTGCTTCCTGCAATGGTCTCTGGGTAGTGGGACCACTGGCGGCCTCAGCCCGGGCCACCCTCTCATCACCCCTCAGATGGATTGTCTTTGATGCATAAGGCTGAGCCTAGCAAGGGACGCTCAGGTCCCCGGCTCTTACTCCTCGTCTCTGCCCAACCATGGTGATGGGTTAGGTTGCTGTGATGCCCACGGTCCTGGCAGGGACCGAGCTCTGGGATGGGAATAGTCTTTAAGAGCAAAACACTCAACATCATCATCTTTTTCTTTTTTCATTCTCAAATCACTTTTTATTTCTTTGAATTTTCCTGTTTGTTCACCTTAGTTGATTACATTCAATATTTCAGCACCAACCCCATCCCCATTATTCCTTCCCACCACCATTGTTTCGAATTTTCCCACCACTGTTTGAGCCTGTCTGCCAGGGGCAGACACTGGATAATTTTATTTACTATTGCTTATGACGAATATCATGAGAGGTGGCACGGCTGCTTTTGCTGCCGTGCGTTTCTGGATTCTAAAACTGTCCATGGTTGGGGTCCAGAGACATCTCTGTAGGGAGCTAATCCATTTTGGGACCCATCTGGGAGTCTCTGGTTCAAGGCCATTGATGTGCTAAAATGGCGCCTGGAGGCAGATGGTGGGCGTGACAGCCAGGACCCCCAGCGGACCGGAGACGGGAAGGGCCGGCCCGTCTCTGCTGTCGCCACCTGGCCTGGAGTCTTAGTCCTTGAACCCGCATACCTGGGCTCTGCTTCTGGAAGCCTGTGGCCATCAGGGCTTCACTGGGCAGAGAGGGCGCCCCCGCTCCATCTGAGGTGCCCCTGTGGAAGTGACTCCGGACAGGTCCGGAGAGATCTCCAGCGAGCTGCTGGCTCCCGGGATTCACTGCTGTGTCTCTTGTCCTCTTCTTGTCCTGCCCGGGAACCCTGGGAAGAGAAAGCCTGAGCACTGTGGGCAGAACTGGGCCGGGCCTTTGTTCAGGTTCCCCTAGAAGCGGAGCCCTGGGACCACCCGAGTGTAAGTCTGGGGGCCGGTGGAAGGGGAGTGGGGTCCGCATGCCGGCGAGCTGGCTGGTGTCCATCGCAGGCCACCTTGGCAGGGTCCAGTGGGAACAAGGGGGGCGAAGTCCAGCACTGGGTGTGAGGGCAGGTGCTGATTGCCCCCCTCCCCTCAAACTGCCTGCCCCTCCTTCGGGGAGATCCGTGCCTCTTCTGCTCATGGAGCTGGTTCAGCCCCTCCCCCCATAGCATTTCCTCGCCTTACCCAGGGGTGAGGAGCAGGCAGTGAAATAGATTCTTTATTATTATTATTATTATTATTTTGAATTTTATTGAATCACCATGTGGAAAATTACAGTGCTTTCAGGTTTAAGTCTCAGTTATACAATGCTGAAACAACCATCCCTTCACCAGTGCCCATATTCCATCACCAAAAAAAAAAAATGAAAACACCAAAACACCATTATACCTCCCATCCCGCCCCCCACAATGATAAATTTCACCTTACTTTCTCTTTACTTTGGTTACATTCAATATTTCAACAAAAACCCCACTATTATTGTTAGGAGTATCCCGCTAGAGTCAGACCTGTTGTGAAGAGATATGAGGTCGCGCGGCCGCAATAGGTTTTGGATTTCTGTATTTTAGCAACTAAGTCCAGGGAAATATCTTCCAGATATTGGATCATTGCAAGCTTGTAACTCTCATCTGTGGTCCTCATAACATGGCAGTTGCCACGCCCTTCACCTCCTGCAAGGAAAAAGGTGAGAGAGAGAGAGAGAGAGAAAGAGAGAGAGAGAGAGAGAGAGAGAGAGAGAGAGAGAGAGAGAGAGAGAGAGAGAGAAATACATTTCCCCTCCTGGGCAGGCATGGGGCTGTGGCTTAGTTCTCAGTCTGGAGACATTCTGCAAGGAGCTGCCCACACCGAAAGTAGTTTAGCTGGCCTCTGGAGTCCTGCCCGTGCAGCTGCAGAGAGGCCGCACACGTGCGGCCCCCGGGATCACATCTTGGCGGCCAGTGAAATAGATTCTTGGGGGGTCTCAGCAGCTTGGCGTCTGTTCCATGGATCTGAGATTTCTGGGGCAATTCTGCTCCTTTCGGCCCCTTGTGCTTGGTGGGTTCTGTGTGTCATTATCCCTGGTGAGGAAGCCTCGACAGCGAAGGTGACGAGGAGGAAGAAGATGATGGTCAGGAAGGTCCAGATGTGTGCAGGCTTTCCCGGGGGGGGGGATGCTGGAATGATCCCTGAGGTGGCAGTAGCCCCAGTGCCACGGCGGGGAGCTTTTTGGTTGTTCCCTGAGAGGAGCAAACGGCACTTGCAGGGGGGAGGACAGGGGGCTGTTCCTCTGAGGAGGCCGATGAGCTGGGGTGTGGTGGTTGCATGCTTGCCGGGGGCTGGGGGGCTCGCCTGCAGGGAGCCCTTGGCAGGGGCTGTGGAGGGGAGCTTCTTCCCCAGCACAGGGGAGGGAGCAGGCTCAGGGCTGGTGTGAGGAGTGTGCAGGGGGCCCGGCAAGGCTCAGGAACGTGTCCAAGTCTCCCCGGGGGCTCATTCCCTCTGGGCGCGTGTCGAGGGGCTGGTGGTGAGGTGGGGGTGAGCAGAGGGTGGCGAGTTGTATTGAAAGACACATTCTGATATCCCCAGGGTGCAAAAAAACACAGAAGAAATGACAGCTGCACCTGTACGTTCATTGCAGCACTGTTCACAGTAGCCGGAATCTGGAAACAACCCGAGTGCCCAAGAGCAGGCGACTGGTTAAAGAAACTTTGGTACATCTACACAGTGGAATACTATGCAGCTGTTAGGAGAGAACACTGTAGCACTGTATCACTGTCATTCCATTGTTCGTCAATTTGCTCGAGCGGGCACCAGTAATGTCTTCATTGTGAGACTTGTTGTTACTGTTTTTGGCATATTGAATACACCACGGGGAGCTTGCCAGGCTCTGCCGTGTGGGCGAGATACTCTTGGTAGCTTGTGGGGCTCTCTGAGAGGAATAGAGGAATGAGCCTGGGTTGGCCACATGCAAGGCAAACACCCTATCTACTGTGCAAAACTTTGCTTATAAGTGGATGGTCATAGAGAGTATCATGCTAAGTGAAATGAGTCAGAAAGAGAGGGACAGATGTAGAAGGACCGCACTCATATGTGGAGTATAAAATAGCACAGTCTGAGGCTGACACCCAAGGACAGTAGACGCAAGGGCCAGGAAGATTGCCCCATAGTTGGCAGCCTGCCTCAAGCTGGGGGAGAAGGCGGCTGGGATGGAGAAGGGATCGCTAAGTCAATGATGGTTGGAGGGATCACTCGGGATGGGAGATGTGTGCTGAAAGCAGATCAAGGACAAAACGTGATGGCCTCTCAGTGTCTGTATTGCAAACCAGAATGCCCAAAAGTAGAGAGAGAGTATGGGGGGAAATTGTCTGCCATGGAGGCAGGGGGAGGGTTGGAATGTGTGTGTGGGAAAGTGCACTGGTGGAGGGACGGGTGTTCGATCATTGTATGACTGAAGCTCAAACATGAAAGCTCTGTGACTGTATCTCATGGCGATTCAATAAAAAAAAAAAGAAAAGAAAAGAAAGGATTTTAAGAAAGGTTAAAAAAAAGGCATATTCTGTCCCTGTGTGGTCAGCCTGTCCTTGCTCCCCTGGGCACACAGGACCACAGGGGTGGTCATCTCTGGCCACCGTGATGGAAAAAAGGAATAAGGACCGCGGTGGCATCCTGTGTTATTTCATTTAAGGAAGTCTTAAATGCAACATTTCCGGAGCGCCTGAAGGGTTGTGTGTGTGTGTGGGGGGTGGCGTGGTGCACACCCACCTGTCATTCCTGGGGAAAGGAGGGCTGCAGGGAGGGTGTGTTTCAGGGGGTCTCTCCTTTGTCCCCCTTTGCACAGACGCCCCCAGCGGAATATCACTTTTCTTGCTCTGAAAATTTCTGTCCCTCACGCACCGCTCTCCCCGAAATGTTCAGTGCTTTGTTTGGACAACAGGGGAAGAAGAGCTTGGTATTTTGGTATCGAGAGTTTGGCATTTTTGGTCTTGTTTCATTTTGGTCTTTTCACTTCAAAGCATCCCCTGGCCACGTTCTGCCTTGGGGCTAGGCCAGGCACAGTCGGTGCCATGGGGTTGGTTCTCAGGGCCAAGGGTAACGCTTGGCCGGACCTCGCTGCCTGGGCCAAGCCCCCCGCCCCCCCCCCCCATCGAGGCTTCCGGGATCCCCGTTGCAGGCAGAGACCCGGGGTGTTGGGAGGTGAGGAGAATTGGGCTCATCCCAATTAAGCCCCGCACGTCTGCAGGAAGAAGGCCCGCAGCTGGCGCCCAGGGCTCCCATTCATCAACGTCTCCACCACGAAGCGCCCGTCACCCCGACAGCTCCCCCAGCCACTCCAGTCCCCGCCACGGCAGCCCGCGGAGCCCTGGATGCTGATTAAAAACCGGGTGAGTAATGGGGGGGGGGCAGCACGCGCCTTTCTTCCTGCGGTAGGTCTAAGCCAGTTAATAATCTTCTTGAGGCGAAAGCAAATCAAGTCCTCTTCGGAACAGTTTATTGACAAGCCCGGAAAGGCCCTGTCTGTGGCCGGGGGAGATTCATCACGGGGCCTTGTAGCGCGTGTCTGACTCCCGCGAGGGCCCTGGGTGTTTCAATCACCCGAGGGCCCTCCCGGCACTCCCTGGCCGGAGCCCGAGTTGGGGCTGGGGGTTGGGGATGGCGGGAACGAGGAGTGGGAGCAGCAGTTTCGGGAGCACCAGGGCGGGCGGTGTCCAGGGCCACGGGCTGGCCACAGTCGATGTCACCGCTGCAAAACCTGGAGAGCGAGGGGAGGAAGCCCGCAGAGCACTGTGCAAGGAGGCCCTCTGAGGGAGCTGTGGTGGCTGGCCCAATGGCAGAACGAGTCGGTCGGATTTCTCATGAAGAGCACTGGGAAGGGAGTCCACTGAGCGACCAGGTAGTCAGGCATCCTACCTGGGTGGCCTATTCCTCCCAGTTAGAGGCCAAGCATGGTCCAAGGTGGCCCGGGTATGTCTTGCGCTCTCGTAGATCTCCCGGGACTTCTTGTCTTTCCCGAATGCACAAGCTCAGGGAACTCAGACTGACCCCTGCGGGCTCACGTGTGCCAGCCCTGCCCAGGGAGGGCGGCTGCTCGCCCTGCTGGCCTGGCCCCGGGCAGGCCGGGGAGGGACGAGGCCGGAGTGTAGCAGGCGCTGCGGAGGGCCGGGCCAGCAGTGCCGGGCAGTGACAGAGAGGACGAAGCCATGCCTCCAAGTCCACATGCAAACCTTGCATCCACCCCAAATGGCGCCCCTGCGAGGTCCGGGTCTGTCTTGGGGAACCTTTGTCTGTTTTCTGGGGCGACCCCCAGCTGGCCGGGGAGGCACGAGGCTGGTGCGTTGCGCAGAGCTGCACCTAAGCACACACACGGGGGTGCCCTCTCGCAGCTGTGAATCCACGCATGTTACCTATGCGTCTGCACACACGCTCACGCACGACACACATGTACATCCGCACATCTACACGCAAGTGCGACGCAGTGCCAACCAATGTACAAGGGACACGCTTGCCCTGGTCCAAGGACCCTTCTGCGTGTGCACACACATGCGCTCACGCAGAGGATACATACAGACACATGTGCACGCATACACTCGTCTCTGTGCACACACGGCTGTTTCCTCCTCCTGCTTCTCCTCACGCGGTGCCTCTCGCGAGCTTTGCCACTTCCTGGTGGGTCCCCCCTCCATCCTGGCAGCTGCTCGCGACTCCGGTTGTTCTCTTTCGTGATACTGCGGGTAGCCCTCTCCAGATCTCGGCCTGCCGAGCAGACCCTTTGTTGAAGAGACTCCTTGGGTGGATGAGAGAGACGTCTGTCTCTGTCCATCTGTCCCCGGAGCTGGTGCTCTCGCTCAGCGGTGCTCCCCAACACCTTTGAAATAAAGGTCCTCTTGTTGAAACATGAAGAGCATCCCTTGAGTCTGTTTGGAGCCCTTGGAAATTGATTTATGGTAGGGATTCAGCCTTATCTGTAGCACTGTAGCGCTGTCGTCCCGTTGTCCATCGATGTGCTCGAGCGGGCACCAGTAACGTCTCCCTTGTGAGACTTGTTACTGTTTTTGGCATATCGAATATGCCATGGGTCTCTTGCCAGGCTCTGCAGTGTGGGCGGGATACTCTCAGTAGCTTGCCGGGCTCTCCGAGAGGGACGGAGGAATTGAATCCGGGTCAGCCGCGTGCAAGGCAAACACCATACCCTCTGTGCTATCGCTCCTGCCTTATCTATAGAAAAAAAACCTTAGCTATTGAAGTTTTGATAAAATACAGATATTAAATAAAATATAGGTTACAGATATTAAAATATCAGCTAAATAAAATTAGGAACACAACAGCACTGTTATAGCACTGTCATCCCATTGTTCATCGATTTGCTCGAGCGGGCACCAGTAACGTCTCCATGGTGAGACTTGTTGTTACTGTTTGTTTTTTTTTTTTTGCTTTTTGGGTCACACCCAGCGATGCTCAGGGGTTACTCCTGGCTCTGCACTCAGGAATTACTCCTGGCGGTGCTTGGGGGACCATATGGGATGCCGGGGATCGAACCCGGGTCGGCCGCATGCAAGGCAAACGCCCTACCCGCTGTGCTATCGCTCCAGCCCCAATTGTTACTGTTTTTGGCATATCGAATATGCCACGGGGAGCTTGCCAGGATTTGCTGTGCCGGTGAGATACTCTCAGTAGCTTGCTGGGCTCTCTGAGAGGGGTGGAGGAATTGAACCCGGGTTGGCGGTGTGCAAGGTAAATGCCCTACCCGCTGTGCTATAGCTCCAACAATACAATACATTTTTAAATACTTTAAGGAAAGTATGGCCAAATATCCTACGTATTTTATAATAATCTACCACTTCCCTGTCTCCCCCACACAGGTCAGGGAAAGTTCTGTTTCTTCTCTTTCTTGGGGGGCCCATAACTGGGTGTGCTGAGGCTCGGTCATCAAGGGTCACTCCTGGTGGAACGTGGGGCACCATATGTGGAGCTGGGGATTGAACCCAAGTCAGCCACGTGTAAGCAAGCGTCCTCCCTGCTGTACTTCATCTCTGGCTCCAAAAGCCCTACTTTTCTTCCCCTTCTCGTTCTCCCTCTCTGGGTCTGCCTCTTTTCTTCTCTCTGTCCTGTTGGCTTGGCTCTCTGTGCTGCGGCGTTGGCCTGCTCCCATTCTCACCAGCCTGCTTTTATTACTATGGCTTTGTACGAAGTCATAACATCCGGTGAGTCATCCTACCCTTTCTCTCTGCTTTCCAACCTCTGGATTTTTCCGAGCTATTTTTGGAGTTTCATTCTTCCATCCACATTTGTAACCACTTTGTCAAGTTTCTTATGGAGTCTTGCTGCGAGGAAGCTCTACCCCACGGGGCCGGCTGGGCAGCGGAATGAGATCAGAGATAAATAGGACCTTGCAAAGTGTTAGGAAGCCCGGGAAAGTCAGCAGAGTGTGGAGAGGGGAGCAGGGCATTGGTGCCAGCCAGATGTGAGCTGAAGTCTTTTGGGTCTTGGAGAAATCATCAAATTCCTCTGGTTCCTGTGACTTTATCTGTCAAGTTGAGTTGCTATTAAGTTGGTTTGTGCAGGGCGGGGAGAGGGGTAATGAGGGCCACCAGCCTCTGGTCCACTGTGGGTCTGGGGGCTCTGGGGATAAGAGGGTGACTTGGGGATGGAGGGGGAGAAGAAGAATGCCAAGCTGGGACCTCCCGCGGTGGATCAGGGGCTGTTGGTGGGATGCAGACTGCCAGGTTAATGAGACCATTCATCAACATTATGCTCGGGGCCTTGATGGATTTGCCCGGATCCCCTGCCCGAATCTTCTGGGGGAAAGGACATTAATGGCGACATCTGTGAGCACAGGGATGTGTCGAGGGCTCCTTGGAGAGGCGGCGAGAAGGGGAGTTGTTTCTCTCCTTCAAACTTGGTCGGAACATCTTCAACTCAGCCAGCTCTGACGGGCCCTGCTGGGTTACTGCGGCTCTGTCCTGGAATCCACGGACTGAGGCCGTGAACCAGAGTCCTTTTGCCTCCTCACGGTGGTGGAGGTGCTGGGTGCAGGGGGAGTAGCTGGCCAGAAAACCAAGAGGAAGGTTGAGGCTCTGGTGGAGGTCCACATCTATTTCTTCTGGGGCCTGGTCCCTCTCTGGGTAGCTTCCCACTCAACACGGGTTGGAGGATCACCACCTTCTTAGGCCATCAGGACTGCTCATGACTACAGAAGAGGGCGGCTCTCTCCACAGGAGAAAGAGTTTATTGTACTCTTATGAAAAATACCGCACCACCACATGCATCCTACTTGGGGTGAGTGAAAGTGATTAAAGATGGTCGGCAGATCTAACTGCCAGAAAGGTATCTTGGCTATAGTGGCCACACGGTTTTGGATTTCTGTATTTTAGTATTTTAGTAATTAAGTCCAGAAAAATTTCTGCCAGAAGTTGAATCATTGCAAGCTCGTACCTCTCTGCTACTTTATATTCCACAAATGAGTGCAGTCTTTCTATGTCTGTCTCTTTCTTTCTGA
This sequence comes from Sorex araneus, assembly GCF_027595985.1. Taxonomy (NCBI): domain Eukaryota; kingdom Metazoa; phylum Chordata; class Mammalia; order Eulipotyphla; family Soricidae; genus Sorex; species Sorex araneus. Next base: position 218,849,842 of record NC_073305.1, read on the forward strand.
CTCATTTCACTCAACATGATACTTTCCATGTTGATCCACTTACATGCAAATTTCATGACCTCATCTTTTCTAACAGCTGCATAGTATTCCACTGTGTAGATGTACCAAAGTTTCTTTAACCAGTCATCTGTTTTGGGGCACTCTGTTTTTTTCCAGATTGTGGCTATTGTAAACAGTGCTGCAATGAACATACAAATGCAGATGTCATTCCTACTAGACCTTTTTGCCTCTCTGGGATATATTCCCAGGAGTGGTATTGCTGGGTCAAAAGGGAGCTCAATTTCTAATTTTTTAAGAATCATCCATATTGTTTTCCAAAAGGCTGAACCAGTCGGCATTCCCACCAGCAGTGAAGAAGAGTCCCTTTCTCTCCACATCTACGCCAATACCGGTTGCTTTTGTTTTTTTGGATGTGGGCCAGTCTCTGTGGTATGAGATGGTATCTCTTCATTCTCAGTAATGGAAAACAAATTATCGAATGCTTCCTTTCCAGCAGGTCCGACTTTGGGGGGGGGGGAAACTCCAAACAATAATAGTGAGTTTTTTGTTGAAATATTGAATGTAATCAAAGTAAAGAGAAAGTAAAGTGAAATTTATCAGTTACACAGGCGGGGTGAGGGGCTGGGGGACTCGGGGGAGGGTGGGGGGAGGTTTACTGTGGTTCTTGGTGGTGGAATATGTGCACTAGTGAAGGGATGGGTATTCAAGCATTGTATAACTGAGACTTAAGCCTGAAAGCTTTGCAACTTTCCACATGGTGATTCAATTAAAAAAATTAATTAAAAAAAAAGAAAGGTATCTTGGCTAAGTAGACAAGTCAAGAATGTTGGGACCAGACAGAGGGTCAAATCCATGTTCCATGCCTCCCCAACTCAGCAGTCTTAGGGAAGTACCTATTTCTTTCGAAAAGGTTGCTGTCTTGCACAACTCCAGGTGGCGCCACTGCTCCGAGTCCTGGGAGTGGCTTCCCGCAGCCCATTCTGCTCATGGCTTCTTCTGGAATTGTGCAGCACAATTTCCCTGTCTCCGAACATCACCGTGTTCATTTATAAAATGCGGATGATAAAATAATGTCTTCTTCATAAGGGTTGTTTTCCGAATTAGGTGGGATAATGAATGCAAAGAGGTTAAGCGCGGCTGGCACCGTCGTACGTGTTCGATGGAATTCATTCTCTTCCCACGTTATTTTTCAGCAATTGGAGGAAATGGAGATAAATAAGATACAGCACGATCCGGTGCTTGGGAAATCAAGCATAAAGATAAATGATGATATCAAAGTTTGTGAAACAATATAAAACAGGAGATTACAAAGTGATACTTGTCTAAATAGTAGATAAGTGACAGACTGAAGAAGGATTATGACTTCTTAAGAGAGAGCTTGTGTACGGCGAGGTTCCCGAGGAGGTGAAGATTCGAGAGTAGACTAGGAAGGTGGGACCCCTCTCAGTAGAAACCGGGGAAGGGGTGGAGGCGACGGGGAAGGGCAGGAGAAGGAGCAGGATAGGATGTTGGAGCCAGGCCAGAGTCATGAGGAAGCTCCGGAGACACTGCCCCATAGACAAGGCCGTGTCACAGCTGCAAACAGCTGGGAACCCTGAGTGGACTGGGCTGGGCTCAGCACGTCCCAATGCAGCCGCTTTCTGTCATAGATGAACTGTGCTTTGAGTGGATGAAAGTCAAGCAAATACCTTACCGGGCTATCGTGTAGGCTTGCATAGATTCCGAGGTGGAATAGACGGGAAGTGGGATGGATGTAAAGGTTTGCAAGGTGGTCTGATTGGCTTCATCCGTAATATTGTGCATCGTTAGGCTACAAAATAATAGGTACTTCAAGTGTTTTGATGTTATGTATTTTGATCTTATGGACTCTGAGGCATGCTAGATGTTTTGGTCGTTAACCCAATCAGAGGAAGTTGCAAAAGCCCGTCAGCGCCAAGCGGCCTGAGTGGGTTTTGACCCTCCGTGCTTCCACATTCCACATGCCCGCTTATCTCTGCGCCCCCAACCCATCACTCGAGAACTAACAATAAGGGTGTGATTGCAGGGAACTTCTAGCCTGGACTGAACCCCAGGGCAAACCCCATCTCCAAACCAGGAGCTTCCACCTTCCTGCCCAGGCAGCCGTGGGGGAGGGCTATCCTAGGAGAGCTACCTGCAGGGCCTTTCTGGGTCTCTCTGCAGTTCTCCAAGAAGAGTCACAAGGACCAACAATTTAAAGAAGGTGTGTGGAAATCAGGTGCAGAGATAGGTGCTTCCCAATCACGCGTTCCGAACGTGGCCACAGCAATGTTTTCCGGCCCATAAAGCTCTTCAAGGACTTAAATAATTCTCTCTCCTTTCCCAACCTTTCTTCTTATTCCTCTCTCTCTCTCTCTCTCTCTCTCTCTCGACCTGAGGCATTAGTGATGCCCCAGTGAAGAGACCCTAGCAGAAGGCATCCTCCGTAACGTGCCAGTCTAGATCATGCGAGTTCAGGCAGCTCTCTCTCTCCCGGGACACTTCCTCTTACAACCCAGGCCTCACGCTCTGCAGGTTGCACAGAGGCCCACGAGCACCCTGGCCCTTTGTGCCGGCGAGGCTCCTGCTGACAGCCAGCTCTGGTTTGTCATCCAGGCTTCTTGGAAGGGACCCTGCTAGCTGCTCCAGCCACCTGGCACTGCGCGGGACCAAGTGGAGCCTCTCTCCGGGGTCCTGGTCAAGACGCAGAGTCACGAGCTGATTAAATGATGGCTTGCGCTTTTAATAAACTTTTTTTTGGGGGGGGAGCGTTGAATATTTTATAGTAGTCACTGTAACAAGGTACCAGGAAATGGTAAAAGGAATGTGAGACGCTGGGTAAAAGCCGGATGGAGGCAGGGCCATGCGCCGGTTGCGTGACCATCCGTATCCCCATCCTGAGGCCATGGGGTGGCGGCTACTGTCCTCTCCTTGGCCCAAGGGAAGCATCATCCACTGAGGATGACTCCATCCCCTGGGAAGGGCAGAGCCAATGGCTGGCACAGACGAACAGGAAGGCCCGCCCCTTCCCTCAGGTGGACCCAACTCTCTGCTGGGTTTGCGTCTCATCTGCCAGGGGACGCATCGAATCTGGCCTCTTCCCTTTTTGTTCAGGGTCTTTCCCCTACTCAGCCTCTCTTCTCTCGAGAATGTTCTAGGAACAGACCACGTCCATGGGAATCCCCCCACTCAGGCTCCGTTCCGAGGGAACTTGACCTAGGAAAGGCAGCTTTATAAACAGAGGCCCTCCCCGGGGCTAGTGGATAACAAATGGTCTGTTTTGTCTACAGTACAATGCAAGAGGATGATTAGGGAGTCTTATAAGCTGTCTTAGCGAAAATTTCAGCTGGGTGCTTTTAAAACTGATTTGAAAATGCCTTGAAGGAGTAGAGGCTGAGCAGGGGTTTATAGCTGAGAAAGGACAGGGATCTTTGTGTCCAAAGCCTGGATAGGACAATATTGGATTTAGAGACTTCCAGTTCAGCACTGTGACCTGTGGACCACACCACACCACACCACCATCACCTCTCTCTCTCTCTCTCTCTCTCTCTCTCTCTCTCTCTCTCTCTCTCTCTCTCAAAGCAATTGCCAATTGAGCACCACAACACGAGCAAAGCATCTGCCCCCATTACAGGTCAGTTGTTTCTAGTAAGTCTTGGTTGTAAGGTCTTATGCTATTTTTCACATATCAAGCCCCTCTCCCTTGACACCATCAGGATATTAGAAAACTCCCAGGGCCTGCCAGGGGATTGCTCTGTTTATTAAATTTAGCTTCACAAACAGAGATGCTGTGCACTTTGTATCACCCTGGAGAACTTGAGCATTAAGGCATTCTATTGGCTTGAAACCCAGCAATTTCACGAGACAATAAAACAATGTATGTTCTCTTCAATTTTTTCCCCTGTATACTTTATTTGCTAGGGGAAGTAAAACATAGTGCAATGATACACCATTATGTGATATGGCAGCTCTCTGCCGAAATTAAATCTTACCATTACAGGGTGAATATCCAAATGTGTGGTGTTAGCGTTTTCACGCAGTGCCTGCCAGTGGCTAAGATTTGATTGCAGACTTTATTCCACTGTGCCACGGTAGCTTTCTCTCTAGTCTGAAACTCTGCAGATGAGGTAAGGGAGCACCGCTGAATGTTCAGAGAGCGAGAGAAAGAAGAATCGGAGGAAGCCTTTGAAACAACTCACCTTGCATATTTCATTTATATTTATTTAAATTTTTTTTGGAGGGGCTTGAGACACACTCGTTGGTGCTCATGGGCTATTTCTGCCTTTGCACTCAAGGAGTGATGTCTGGTGGTGCTTAAGGGACCACGTGTAGTGCCAGGGATCGAACCAAGTTCAGCCACTTGCCAGGCAAACACATTACCTCCTGGACTATCTCTCTGGCCCATAGATATTTCTTGTGCAAAGATGAGCAGACCAATGCCTTGAGAACCAAAAGCATTTGATCTGTGTTTAAAAGACCCTTCAGGAGTCCATCAACCAGAGACTCTGACTCATGATCCCTGACCTGAGATCGGGCTATCCAGCTCTCTGCTACACCTTTCGTAAGTAATAGCTCTGTAGCACTGTCGTCCCATTGTTGATTGAGTTGCTCGAGTGGGCACCAGTAACGTCTCCATTGTGAAACTTGTTACTGTTTTTGGCATATAGAATACGCCACAGGTAGCTTGCCAGGCTCTGCCGTGCGGGTGGGATCCTCTCGGTAGCTTGCCGGGCTCTCTGCGGAGAGGGACAGAGGAATCAAACCCGGGTTGGCCGCATGCAAGGCAAACGCCCTACCTGCTGTGTTTTCACTCCGGCCCATGTGAGAGAGTCTGCTCACATTTGAGAAACCAAGGCTTGGCACAGGGAGCTACTTTTTGTGGTTCAGTAGCCACTTTTTGTGACTCAGCATAGACATGGGTCCGTACTGTTCCTCAGGAGATGGGGCAGGTAGAGGAGGCCTATGCCCCCCGGGAAGGAGACGCCAGCCTTCAGATAAAAATCACATCTGCGGGCTGGAGCGATAGCACAGCGGGTAGGGCGTTTGCCTTGCACGCGGCCGACCCAGGTTCGATTCCCAGCATCCCATATTGTCCTCCGAGTACTGCCAGGAGTAATTCCTGAGTGCGGGGCCAGGACTCACCCCTGTGCATCACCGGTGTGACCCAAAAAGAAAAAAAAAATCACATCTGTGCTCAAGCCAGTCATTTAACTTCTCTAAGCCTTAGCTTCCCACACTGGAGATAAGCAGAGTAACGCCTATCGCAAGGGGGAAGTTTGTGCACGAAATAAGGTTGTGATGGGAAACCCCACTTAGCAGGGCCTGACTTCTGAAGCAGTTCTACCTACACAGTGGCTTTGGAAAAATCAATCGTAAGAGCAACTGATAGAGACTGGCTTAGGCTCAAGTTGGGGTTCTAGGCAGGCACACCCCCTTTCAGGCAGCTCTTATAGTTACGCTCGAACCGAGGTGTTGCCCCGTCAGGTGGGTAGACGAGGCCGCAGAGAGGTGAAGCCACTCGCTGGGGCTTATTGGGTTCGATAGGAGGGAAGAGGCCAGATTCGATGCATCTCCTGGGATGAAACACAAACCCAGCAGGGAGTTGGGTCCACCTGAGGGAAGGGGGCGGGCCTTCCTGTACGTCTGGGCCAGCCATTGGCTCTGCCCTTCCCAAGGCTCCAGGTTTTGTATCCAAGCCCAAATCTGCTGGGTTCCAAAGTCTGGGCTCACCGGGGCTGGAACGAGAGCACAGCAGGGAGGGTGTTTGCCTTATATGTGGTCGAGCCAGGTTCGATTCCCAGCATCCCATAGGGTCCCCTGAGCACCACCAGGAGTAATTCCTGAGTGCAGAGCCAGGAGTAACCCCTGTGCATTGCTGGGTGTGACCCAAAAAGCAAAATCCGGCCTCACCTTAGTGTGTTTCTGGAACGGAAAGGAATTCTGGGAACTGCTGAGTCTAGTGTAACCAGATAACGGATTTCTACATGTCTGATCAAAATAAAGTCTTTCAAGGGGCCAGAGAGATAGTGCAGTGGGGAAGACACTTGCCTTGCATGTGGCCAGCCCAGATTTGACCCCTGACACCGTACATGGTCCCCTGAGCCCTGCCAGAAGTGATCCCTGAGTGCAGAGCCAGGAGTAAGCCTTTAGCACCACCGGGTGTGGTCCCCAAACCAAAATCTTTAATAAAAAAGTCTTCAATGGTGAAATGATTTTGAGGAAGGGCACTTAGGAGAGGCCACATTGAAGAACTAGCTTTGCCAGGAACATGGCTCTGGCTTTCTGGGGGTTCTGAGAAAAACAGGCTGGGTGGACACGCCACCCTCAGAACTACCTTCGAGCATCAGGCTGGACCAGCCCCCTCTGGCACAGTCCCCGAGAGACCCATATGAGCATGGACAGGCTCTCTTTGTACACAAGCAAGAAGGGCTCTGAAGGGTCGTGCTGTGACTCGGGACTGGATCTCCAGGCTGCTGGCTCCCCATCCCGTCACCCTCCCACCGCTGTGCCCTCTCGCTTTCCCACCCACCACGGCACTCTGAGCACATCTCAGCTAACCAGCTGGGCTGCTTTGAGGGGACTCCCCCTCCTCACCAGAGGGTTTCCTTCCCCCAACACCCTCCTCTCCTCCTCAGCGGCAGCCCCCTAGGATGAATCCGTCACCGGGGCGACAGGGCTCTGATGATGTGCTCGCATAATACGTTATCAACGTGTCAGTCTTGATGGGCCCGTGATGTACGCGGCGGGCGTTTGTCAGTGGTCTGCAGTTGCTAAGGTGCCGATCAGCACAGGCGCCTCCTCTTCCTGGGCCCCTACCGGAGCCTCCTTCCCAGGTCAATAAGGGTCTACAGAGAGCCAAGCAGCCAGGGGGAGAGCTGGCCCGCGAGGGGGAAGCCCAGAGCACTGATTCATCGCGGGAAAGGGTGCTGAGATTGCGTTTGTTCCAATGCATCCCTTCAAGGACATCTCACTAGCCAGCCTCCCTTCCAGGTCTTGGGGAACCCAACGATGATACGGCTGACAGCACGATGTGAGCTCTCCCCGGGCACGGGATGCCGTGGCAAACGCTTTACAGAAGTCCCTCAGCTGGACACACTGATTTCTCTCGGCCGACTTTCACAACAACCCCAATTGGCGGCTGAGAAGACTGATTGGGGTGTGAGTGTGTGAGTGTGTGTGTGTATGAGTGTGTGTCTGAGTTATTTGCATTTCGTTATTAACCCAGATCCCCTGGAACTTAGAGTTCTCAAGTTCATTGGAGCCTTTCCCATCTTCCCACTGAAGGAGAACTTGGAGGGGAGGGGAAAGATAAAGATCTTGAGTTCATGAGCTGAACAGGGTCATGGGAATGAGAGAGTTTGGAAGGAGACCCTAAATTTTATTTTATTTAATTAATTAATTAATTTATTTATTTATTTATTTTTATTTTTTGCCTTTTGGGTCACACCCTGCGATGCACAGGGGTTACTCCTGGCTCATGGTCACTCAGGAATTATTCCTAGCGGTGCTCAGGGGACCCTATGGGATGCTGGGAATCAAACCCGGGTTGGCCGCGTGCAAGGCAAACGCCCTCCCCGCTGTGCTATTGCTCCAGCCCCGGAGACCCTAGATTTTAAATTCAGCCCCTTTCCAGGGCGGCATGATCTGGGTGAGGCAATTTAACTCTTGGAATGCTAATTGCTCCCTTGTAAAATAATATAATCACAATCCCTTCACAGGATTGCTGGAGAGATGCAAGGTTTTATTATGCGACTGTTGGTCCCAATGCCTGCCTAGCCCGTAGGAAGTCATCCCTGAGTAGTAGTTTCTTCCCTGTTCACTTATCACTGACTTCCCCTATGAAATCTAGAAAACCAGGTTCTGAACTGGTTCAACAGTGTAGCTGCACAACTCCACTTCCCCGTGCACCTCAGGGTCTCCTGATGGGGGTATGCCTGGCCCCTTCCCGTCTGGTAAGGACTCTGTGGACAGGCTGCTGTTGATTTCATCTTTTGCTAAAGCCCCTGAATCCTTCTGCCTTCGATCCAGCCATGGCTGAGCACCATACCCAGAGTCTGGAGGGGCGAGCACTCCTCAAATGTCAGGGGGCCATGGCTGGTGACTCACTTCTTACCTGGGGAAGGCGGGATGGTTTGTACCTGATCCGTCGAAGGTCACCAAACAGCCCAAAGCTAAACTGGAAGATTAAGAATTGATCCAGGTGTAATAACAGCCCGGTCTAGACATCTGGGTTCCCACTCCAGCGTCTACACACAGCCTAGCAGACAACTCACCACTGTCTTTACTTTCCGGGGCTCCAGGACATCACCTGTGACTATTTTGGGGACCCATGCAGCATCTGTGGCTGAACATGGAGCTAAAGGCTTGCTGTAAGAGGAAGTGGAATGTTTTGGGGTGGAGAAAACTCGGTAGGGACTTGTGATCCTTCTGCCACTCATTCAAGGGCATACAGAGAGAATCATAGGCTTTCTGTCATACTAGATTCACTGTCCTGGACAGAATTCTGAACATTACATCTGGGGACTCTTTGATGTAGGGTAGCTAGCAACCCCTTTTCTGCACAACGAATGCATAGAGGACAATTGCCACTTACTAGCTCTGCCATCTGAGTATCTTGGATCTGACCTCAGTCTGACATTGCCCCCTTGTTAATGAAATGAGACTAACATCACCTTCAGCACGTGAAGAGGCATTTCTCCAAGGAAGATAGTTCAACTGAACAGCCACCAAAATAGCATATGGCAAGGTGTTTGATGACACGGGTCTCAACATACCGGGGACATTGGTGGAGGGAAGCAGGAACCGAAGGGATCGATGTTGGAGTATTGTCTGCCTGAAACTCAGCCATGAATAACTTTGTGAGTCATGGTGCCTCAATAAAAAGGAAAGAGAAAAAAAGAAAAGAAAATGCACAAGAACTTCTAGGTCTAAGATAATTAGGTGTAGGACAAATAGACACGAGGGCAGCGGCTAACTCTGCAAGGTGGCACAAAAGGAAATTGTTAAGAGAGTAAATCCTGGGGCTGGAGCGATAGCATAGCGGGGAGGGCGTTTGCATGCGGCTGGTTCAATTCCCAGCATCCCATATGGTCCCCTGAGCATTGCCAGGAGTGATTGCTGAGTGCAGAGCCAGGAGTCAGCCCTGAGCATTGCTGGGTGTGACCCAAAATGCCAAAAAAAAAAAAAGAAAAAGAGAGAGAGAGAGTAAATCCTGAGTCAGGGACTTTATATCGGAGGTAAGAAACCTGCTTCTTATACAGCCACCAGCCTCGGCCCTAGTTTGATCCCTGACAGCGCCTAGAGTCCTCTGAACACCACCAGGGGTCACTTCAGAGCAGAGCCAACAACAGTTCCTAAGCACGACTAAACGTGGATCTATCTCCAGCTCCCCCACCCCACCCCCCCGCCTCTCCTAGGCACCCCTCCCACCCCAGAGCAAAAGGATAAATCTTGACTTTTCACCACAAGGAGAATAGTGGAATAGTGTTCTTCATTTTTCATTCTGTCTTTTCTTTGGGTGACCATATGAAACGCCGGATGTTTGTTGAATTTATGGTGGGAATCATTTAACAATATATGCAAATCAAACCGTCACACCTTAGATGTCTATATTCTTAAACTTAAATTGGATAGCCAGCCAATGATTTCTCAGTCAGTTGGGGAAAAAAGAAAATGCAGCGAGCATGAGATATCATTTCCATAGCCCAAAGAGTTAGGCGGGGCCTCAAAAAAGTTAAGCATAGATTACCATATGACCCGACAATTCTACTTCTAGAAAAATAAAAATCTGTCTCCACAGAGAAACTTGTAAATGAATGTTTACTGAAGCATTATTCATAATAGCCAAAAGGTAGAAATAACTCAAATGTCCATCAACAGATGAATGCATAAACAAATTGTGATATATACATAAAATGGAATATCATTCAACCATAAGAAGGAATGAAATACTGTAACGTGCTACAACTTGGATGAACCTCGAGAACATTATGCTAAATAAAAGAAGTCAGACACAAAAGGTCACAAATCACATGATTCCTTTTGTATGAAATGTCCAAGATAATTAAACTTAGAGAGACAGAAAGTAGCCGGTTGCCAGGGGTTGGGGGAATGAGAAAAGGAGGAGGCATTACTTAGAGAGGGCAGAGCATTCTCTGTGATGATAAAAAAGTTTTAAACTGGGAAGAGAGGGTAATATTATTTGTGCAATACTGCAAATACATTCCATGCTGCGGATACTTCTTAAAATGGTTAATTGCTCGTCACGTGGATATTTTCTATTGAAAAAAAATTCTAAGACGACCTTCTGAGGGCTGTAGAAATGAACACATACATGTATCTGGAAAAATAAAAATAAATCACTGTCACTGTCACTGTCATTCCTCTGTTCATCGATTTACTCGAGCGGGTGCCAGTAACGTCTGCATTTGCCCCAGCCCTGAGATTGTAGCAGCGTCTTCTTACTCGTCTTTCCCAAAGATTGGAGGCTCTTTCAGGGTCAGGGGAATGAGACCTGTTATTGTTACTGTTTTTGGCAAAATAAATAGTTGCTGTTTTTTGAAAAATAAATAGTAAAATCATTTTCTAAACAAACATTTTCCCTGTTAGTTTGATCATATTTACTTTTTTTTGTGGAGGAAAAGCTTCCAAATGTCTCATTAGATTTTGAAAGAGACTCTTGAGCACTAAAACCACGGAATAAACCAGGAAAACATAATGTAGGAGAATGGATGGGTAGAGCCATTCTGGAGAAGGATTTGGAACATGTGGTAGGTCAGGATTAAACCCCTCTCCCCCACCCCCACCCCCACACGGTCCTGTTGATGGCTTCTCAGTTGGGGCCCCAGGGGCCTTGTAAATTTCTCCTGACCTTGAGTCTGGTGCCCTAGTTGAAGTCTGTCTGTCCAGCAGTCAGACTGACAGATATCTAGGCATACCGCTTATACCCAGGAAAGAACTGGGAGATTACTGCCTGGGCCATCAAATGGGATCCAGAGCTGGGCCTGTTGTCCCCTGAGATTGGTGGGGTGGGGTGAGTGGCCACAGAGTCACAGACAGCCACCAGACCCACCCTGAGAATGCGTCTGTCCCTCCTGGTCTGCGTCTTCACACAAGCCCTCAGGTGGAGGCTGGAAAGTTCACAGCACTGAGGAGGGTTGCGGGGAGAGCAGCCCTGCTGGACCTCCTCGAGGTGGCTGTCGCAGGGCGCTGTGTGGAGGGCCCATCCCTGTGCGTGCGCACACTATCCTCAGCATCCTTTCGGTCCATTTATTTCAAGAGGGGAAGTTAGGTGGGCAGGAGATCCCGCTTGCTCTGGAGTCCCCGCGATGCTGCACACGGGGCTCTGGCGTGTTACCTGTGAACTCGCACCCCAGCTCTCGGCACCCCCAGCCCGCTCCTGCTTCCGCCGTGGCTCTGCAAGCCACAGACGGCTGTGCGCGGCCTCGCCAGCCGTGGTAACGCTCCGTCTCCACTCTCACCCAAGAGCCGCGTCTTCTCCAGGTTGGGGCAGGCCTTTGATGGCTGCTCTGAGCACTCCTGAGGGTGACTAATCCGCATCCTCAGACCGGCAAGCCTGGGAATGTGCCATTTGGTCCTCTCCGGAACGGAGGCAGAGGAGAGTGTTTGGGGGACAATTAGGAGCTGGCAGAAAAAAAGAAAACCAAAAAGAACAGTTCCCAGAAGAATGCGGGGGCTCTTGCTGTCACCACGGGGTTACCCGAAAGACTCTGCATTGCTATGGAAACGGCACATTTCTTTCTTTCTTTCCTTCTTTTTTTCTTTCTTTCTTTTTTTTTTTTTATGGAGCAGGCACATAAAACTCCCAGAATGTGTCATGAAATAAGTTACTACTGTCCTGAGGCTGCCAGAGATGTATACCCTCATTAGGGGAGTGATGTGACAGTTTGGGGTTTATAATGAACCGTTTGCAGGCTCAGAGGCTGAGCTAAGCTTACCTTGTTTGGATCATACCCTCTTGGTTTTGGGGAGCCAAGGGGGGGCCCTTCCGTGGAGTGTCCGCAAACCAGGACCCATCAAATTCCGCGCTGAAGCAGGACGACCAGGTGAAGCCATTACAGCGCCAGTTCCTCTCATTTACATGCGAGTCCTGAGCCAACCCTGGCACTTCCTTCCACAAAGACACTCTCCTGCTGAACGTTTATCACTTTCTTTTCACCTGGAGCCTTTAATTGGGTAGCTTCTGGCTCTGCTCAAAGTTACTTACCTGGTAACAAAGGCAGATGTTCCTTGGCCAGCTTAGGGATGGATGGAGAGGCATTCTAGAGAAGACAAAGGCACGGAGGACCACCCAGGTTGTTGGTTTTTCTTCCCCCATCCCCATGCCCCATCCATTGACCTAGAATGATGTGGGCTCTTGATTACACGCCTCACCTAGGATCCAGACGTCTCTCCTCCCATCCTTCAAATGCTGTTGTGCTTCCTGTTGATTGACAGGGTCTGTGACAGCACGGTGGAGAGGGATGAGCTTGTTTGGGGGAGGCTGACAATCACATCGGGCCATGAGGGAGGTGAGGAGGAAGGAAGGCAACACCACAGAGAGTCAGAGAGCACCTGGACCCCTGTCAAGAGGCCCTGGAAAGTCCTGAAGGATGAGCACTGGGGCTGAGAGGAATTTTGTGGCTCAGTGGTGATGATGATGAAGGCATAGCCAGGGCCACAGCAGGGAAAAGTTCTGTAGCTTGAAAGAATTCCTGCTTTATTTATTTATTTATTTTTTTGCTTTTTGGGTCACACCCGGCGATGCACAGGGGTTACTCCTGGCTCATGCACTCAGGAATTATCCTGGCAGTGCTCGGGGGACCATATGGGATGCTGGGAATCAAACCCGGGTCGGCCGCGTGCAAGGCAAACGCCCTACCCGCTGTGCTATTGCTCCAGCCCCAAGAATTCCTGCTTTAATACAAATAATACCCAGACACGCCAAGGAAGACAATGTAATATCTCCCATGGGGGAAGTGCGCACTGGGCAGATGGCTCTGGAGCTGAGGCACCTGGGTTCAATATTCTGTCCCTGCTCTGTACCTTTGAGACACTTCTCTGTGGCAGACATTGTCCCTGCCTGTGTTTTTATCTTGAGGAAGTTATTTAAGTTCACTAAGGCTCAGTTTCCAAATTTATGATGGCTATATTTCCTTCTTCCCTGGGCCATGGTGATGAGTTAATGAATGACTATAAACAGGGTGCTGAGTATCGTGGAAATGATACGAGCTCTCCGTTGCCTTTAGTGCTGCTAAGCATCCTAGGGCTGGGGCTGGGGAAAGAGATACTGTTCTCGTTCAGTACAGAACAGTAGCTCGGGAGGGTCAAAGGATGTTCTCATTCTTTCATGAGACCAGTTCAATGAAGTCCTACTAAAGACTCAGCCACACCAAAGCAAAAAGAAACAGGTGGGCGGTAGCCGCCCTATGCTAGCAGTGATAGCTAAGGTGAGGGTGACCTTTGATGAATGGTTAGAAGAAATCTTCCCTCCCAGATGGCTTCTAGTGTACTGGATAGGATGACGGTGGTGGTGCCGTTGTTGGTGATGGTGTTTGTGGTGACTGTTACAGCTGATGGCGGTGATGACACTGAACACGATGTTGGTGAGGATAATGCCGATGGTGTGATGTTGACGATGAGAAGAGCAGCCGAGACAGCAGCCATTCTCAGTCCCATCTGTGGGCTGCTTCCTACACACTGTGTTCTCACGTCCAACTCCCAGTGACCAGGGAAAGCCACAGGTGCACCTGTCACCAGGCACACAAAGTGCCCCAATACTGGTTAGTTGACCCCCAGCTTCCATGTGCCAACAGCTTCCCTACCCCGAGCCTTCCCTTCCTCTCCCTCATTCTTCTGCCTGCCTTTCGGTTTCCTGCCAACATGAGTGATAGTGGCTGAGTCCTTTACTCTAACGAGTTGGCTAAATGATCTCGGCCAGTCCTCCCTTGGATGTTATTCCCACCCAGGGAGTCATCCCTTTAAAGCCAAATGGACCCCATAGAATTACTACCAAGCAGGCGGACAGAAAAGCTTTAACTATTCAGCCAACTGGTCAACCATGGGATGGAATACCCCCACAGGGTGTCCGCAGAGTTGTGTGGTTCTGTTTGATCACTGTCCACTGAGCAGAAGCTCGTCACTACCAGGGGGGCAGTCAGGACTCCATTTGCAAAGTTCGCAGTGAAAGTAGGCTGACTTGCCAAAGATAGAACACTTTGTTGACTTCAAACTCACTAGGTAAGCTATTTTGCTGAGTTCACACAACACCGTGGTTATGATGAGTACCAGTGTTTCTACCCCAGACGAGGAAACCCAGCCTCTGACAATGAGGTGGCGTACTTAGAGGTCACCTATGCCAAAGCGTGTGGGCAAAGGTTCAACCGTGATGTCAACCTCGGTGCGATCCTGCCTTCTCCTCCGTTTGGAGTGATCGGGAATAGTTGGAAGTATCAGCGAAGGTATCAGTTAAAAGCAGAGTTCTGGGGCTGGAGCGATAGCACAGTGGGTAGGGCGTTTGCCTTGCATGCGGCCGACCCGGGTTCGAATCCCAGCATCCCATATGGTCCCCTGAGCATGGCCAGGGGTGATTCCTGAGTGCAGAGCCAGGAGTAACCCCTGTGCATCGCCAGGTGTGACCCAAAAAGAAAAAAAAAAGCAGAGTTCTCCTCGAATGGGTGGAACTAGACCCCCATGGCTAAGCATGCTTGAGCGCTTCGCTGAGTGCATCACAGGACAGTGACCACAGCAATCTGGCAGTGACCAGCGGGTCCAGTTATGGTTTTAAAAACACACACTCAGGATTACACAGAGCATTTTCCTATGTAGTTTTCAGGCTAGTGGTTCTCAATTGCGGGGTTGATTTGTGCATCCCTATCTCCAGGAAGCATTTGGTACATGTCTGGAGGGAGTTTGGCTTGTGATAGCAGGGGAGCGGGACGTACTGACTCTGGGCAGGTGGAGGTCAGCACTCGGCAGAGCCTGCAGTGATCAGGATGCCCCAGAGACGGGAAACATCCAGCTTCGAGTGTCAGAGCGAGGGAGGGAGGAAGGCCGGCGTGTGCAAGTCTCAAGTAGGCTTAATATCGGACATCACATCTCAGTCCCCGCGCGCAGGGCTTTCTTTTCATGAAATGGAATCGCTCCTCTCACCATTAAGACACAAAACGATGCTAATCCAATGGCTTGAGTCTTCGCGTCTGAGACAGTGATCAGCTTTCGCCCCGGGAGCCTGAGTATCTGGGGCAAGTCGCTTCATTATCCTGAAGTCACATTTCCTTATCTGCGTAGGGATGGGGGTCCTCAATCTCCGGAGGCGTGAATGACAGAAAGTGCATAAATAAACGCTTCCTTCCAGGCCCTGTACGTGGAGGGTGATTCAGAAATGAAAAAATAATCAGTGTTGTCTCATCCTCCTTTTCTCCTGCGAAACCCATGATAGGATACCACCCTACTTTAATTAAAAAAAAAAATTAAGCTTGCATCCAGACTGCAGGCACCCTCTCCGTATCTGAATCGGGTAACGTTGCCAGCGTTATTTCTATCTCAGCTCCCGAAATGGAGTTTTGAACCACCTGGGGTGAAGTTTGAATGCGCCCAACCGGGCGGGTTCCAGCTCGACTTGCCACCAGGTGCCAACTTTTGTCCTAGACTGCAGGGAGATAAGAGGAAGAAGTAAGTCACGATTCTGGTCACCAGGCACCAGGGCACAAAGGGACAGGGAAAGCAGGAGAGGACACAGAAGGACAAAGTCAAGAGGAGGATTCTTGGAACAAGCTCGAGCCCAAACACAGGGAAATAACCTTCATTCGTTTGGAAACCCAGTAGGATATGATTTCATTCTGGAAGGGACTCTGTAATTTATGAAACTCCTTTCTTTATTCTTCCCCCATTCGACACCACCACCAAGAACAACAGCAACAGAATGGGCCAGGCTGAATGTGTTTTAAATTCCCAGGGGGCTGAGAGTAGGCTGAAGAGGGGAGGAATAAAATCTACATTAGCCTGGGGATGTCCCCAACCTGGGCATGGAAATCAAACCTCAGAGAGGCGCCAGTGGGAAGGTGACTGCTAACGTTTAAAATAAAATGGTCTAAACTGAAAAATAAAAAATCATTTCGCGTTCCTGCCTTGGCTTTGGAAACACCCATCCCTAATTTTCTTTGTATTTTCTTGCTTAAAGTCTTCCATAATCTGGAAGACCCACGGGGCACCCGAGTACTTCCTTTGCATGCCAGCATGTAACATTCTATCTTCATGGAGGGAGGATCCTGATCTGCCATCCTTGGATTTGTTCCAATCGGAGGTTATTCTAAACAGCATCACAGTATCACTGTCATCCTGTTGATTCGCTCGAGCGGTCTCAGTAATGTCTCCATCCGTCCTCGCCCTGAGATTTTAGCAGCCTCTCTTGACTTGTCCTTCCCAATGGTGCCTCATTGGAGGCTCTTTCAGGGTCAGGGGAATAAGACCCATCATTGCTACTGTTTTTGGCGTATGAATACGCCATGGGGAGGAGCTTGCCAGGCTCTCCCGTGCGGGCAGGACACTCTCGGTAGCTTGCCGGGTTCTCCCAGAGGGAGAACTAGGCTCTAAGAGGTCGCGTGGCTGCTTGGTTTTATATTCTAAACAGCAAGCGACAAAAAGTCACCTCTGTATTTTATCTTTATTAATTTGTAATGGGCATGATGTAGGATGACCACCTCCCTTCCTGGGGGCACTTCAGCTGGGTCTGGTTCCTTCCCCCTTAAGGAACCTGCTTTCAGCCTGCAGGAGGTGGCGGCCTTGCTTAGGGACAGAAGCTCCCCCGTTGCATTCACGGCCCGCAGGCCTGGTGGACAGCTGGACAGGTGCAGGAGGACTCGGGAGCGGCTCAGAAACACTGAATGACACCCAACAGGGCCCAGGTGCTGTCAACCCACAGATGGGGCCACCCACCCGAGCTCGGGTCCGATCCCATCCCAATACCTGGGTCTGGCCATTTATTTATTTATTTATTTATTTATTTATTTATTTATTTATTTAGGGGGAGGAGGTCAACACCCAGCGATGCTCAGAGGTTCCTCCTGGCTCTGTGCTCAGGAATTGCTCCTGGCGGTGCTTGGGGGGACCCTCTGGGATGCTGGGGATCGAACCCAGGAAAGGCAAACACCCTCCCCGCTGTGCTATCGTTATTTCTGATGAGAAAACCAGGAGACCAGGCACAGCACCCCTGCCTGGCCCTCAGAGGCTTCCAGATAAGAAGTATCAGGTGAGAGGAGGGCCAGCCCTGTGCTGCGGGGCATCGCGGCCACGGAGCGGGGGACAGTGCACACAGGTGACTCCCAAGGCTCGCACAGGCACGGGGAGGGCGTGTAAGGGCCGCCGGAGCTCCAGGGCAGGGCAGGGCCATGGACGCTGGGCACGAGCCCCTACCTGGGTGGACATCCAGCCTGTGGAGAGGATTCCCTGCCCGCGGTGTGTCCACTCATCGATGGCACCAGCTGGAGGCGGGCGTGGCCACCAGGAGACCAACCGTGTCCTCTGGTCCACCCGCTGGAGCCAGAGACAGTGACGAAGGGCCGGGCGTGAAGCCGGGGACAGGGCCAGCGGGTGTCCCGGCTTGGGGCCCAGGGGCGGCAGATGTACATCCGGGGGCCGTAGGGATGCCAATTAGGGGAGACTTCCAGCATCTCCGAGGGGGCGAGCAGCGGGGGGCTCGTCTCTGCTGGGAGCGGCTGCCCCCCTCGCCCCCCCCCCCCCGCCCCGAAGGCAGAGGGCGACCCAGGCTGTGCCGGGGGCAGGGCGCGGGGATGGCCGTGCGGGCTCTGATTAATGAGCGCGGGCCTGGCGGGCGGCGGGGCGCAGTAAATGACTCTTCTCAGAAATGGCCGGATCGGCACTATCGCACTAATTATTTCACAAGCTGGGGTCAGTCCAGACTCCCTGGCACACGAAGGGGAGCCGGCAGCCGGGCTAACTGGAGCCGACAGGGCCCTGATTGCAGCGGCTGCTCGGCCCTGCCCCCAGACACCCGCCCCAGGGGCACTGCAGGGACGGAGTGAGCCCCAGGGCAGCGCGCCAGGCCCCCACACACACCCGGGGAGACTGCAGGGGCGGGGGCGGGCGGCGCTCTGCTGGCTGCCTCCTCAGGTCTCTCCCCGGAGCCCAGCTGGGGACTGGAATCTCTCCTGCACAGTGCTCACAACCCTCCTCCCTCCCTCCCTCCCTCCGTTCCTTTCTCCCTCCTTTCCTTCCTCCCTCCTTCCCTCTTCCTCCCTCCCTCCCTTCCTTCCTCCCTCCCTCCCTCCCTCTTTTCCTTCCTTCCTTCCTTCCTTCCTTCCTTCCTTCCTTCCTTCCTTCCTTCCTTCCTTCCTTCCTTCCTTCCTTCCTTCCTTCCTTCCTTCCTTCCTTCCTCCCTCCCTCCCTCCCTCCCTCCCTCCCTCTTTTCCTCCCTTCCTTTCTTTCTTCCTTTCTTCTTCCCTTCCTTCCTCCCTCCCTCCTTCCTCCGTCCCTTCCTCCGTCCCTTCCTCCCTCCCTCTCCCTTCCTTTCTCCCTCTTTTCCTTCCTCCCTCCTTCCCTCCTTCCCACCTTCCCTCTTTTCCTCCCTTCCTTCCTCCCTCCCTCCCTCCCTCCCTCCCTCCCTCCCTCCCTTCCTTCCTTCCTTCCTTCCTTCCTTCCTTCCTTCCTTCCTTCCTTCCTTCCTTCCTTCCTTCCTTCCTTCCTTCCTTCCTTCTTCCCTTCCTTCCTGCCTCCCTCCTTCCTCTGCCCTTCCCTCCCTCCCTCCCTCCCTCCCTCCCTCCCTCCCTCCCTCCTTCCTTCCTTCCTTCCTTCCTTCCTTCCTTCCTTCCTTCCTTCCTTCCTTCCTTCCTTCCTTCCCTCCTTCCTTCCTTCCCTCCTTCCTTCCCTCCTTCCTTCCTTCCCTCCCTCCCTCCCTCCCTCCCTCCCTCCTTCCTTCCTTCCTTCCTTCCTTCCTTCCTTCCTTCCTTCCTTCCTTCCTTCCTTCCTTCCTTCCTTCCTTCCTTCCTTCCTTCCTTCCTTCCTTCCTTCCTTCCTTCCTCTCACAATTATTGCATGCACCGCCCCTCTTTTTGGGGAGGGGCTGGTCACACCCAGGGGTGCCCAGGGATTCTTCCTGCCTTTGCACTCAGGAGCAAATCACTCCTGGGAGCACTCTGGAACTGTCTGCAGTGACAGGGGTCCAACTGGGGTCGAACTGGGGTCCTGTGCATGCAAGGCAAGCGCTCTCCCCCTGCACTATCTCTGCAGTCCCTTACTGGGTGTCTTCCATGGGTCCTGCTCTGTCCTGAGAATTAGCAAGGGCCCTGCCCTTCAGAGCACATCAGCCCTAGGGAGACAGACTGCCATCCAGTGGTCAGACCGACAGATTGAAACCCGGCACTGGGAAGCATGGCTGTGAGAGTTCAGCAGGTTTGAGGATGTGTCTTGGTTGGGGGGAAGGACGTGGTTTGTTTAGGGGTTCTGATCCTTGATGTCATTCAGCTTCACTAAGGGAAGGGTATGTGGTTTGAAATGGACCGGGAGCACATGCAAAGGGCCTGTGGCCAGAGCAAAGCAGAAGGAGGGGGGACCCCTCGGCTAAGGGCCCTTGGCACGGGCTGAAGAGAATGGTGAGATGGAAGAGCAATACTGCCACAGACGGGCCCGGCGCTGTCTACACTGTCCAGGAGAGCAAATTGCTCGGAGGCACCTGGGATTCGCTCTCCGCCCGCACAGAAGCGGGAGCGCCGGGCAACTGCAGGGCCCTCCTGTCTATCACCGAGGCCGGCTCCCGCCGTGGCCGTGACCCCGGCCTGATTCTGTTGGCGGTGGTCCCTCTCCACCCTCTCCACGCACGCCACTTAAGGACATTTCACCTTACTGACTTCTGCAGTCGGGAGAGTCGGGACAAAAGAATGGGACGCACGCGACACGTCTTTCCAGGGCGGCCGCCCTAGAGCAGCGTGCAGGGCCGCGGGCGGAGGAGCAGCGGGTATACAGCTGGTGCCAACGGTGGTAAACATAAGGTGCTCACTCTGTGCGCGGGTCTCCACATAGCCTTTCCACGCTCTGCACGGGCCACCCAGTGTGTGTGTGTGTGTGTGTGTGTGTGTGTGTGTGTGTGTGTGTGTGTGTGGTAACACTTGCCTCTTTGTTTTTATTTTTTATTTATTTTTTTATTTTTTTTACTTTTTTTTGGGTCACACCCGGCAATGCATAGGGGTTACTCCTAGCTTTGCACTCAGGAATTACCCCTGGCGGTACTTGGGGGACCCTATGGGATGCCGGGGATCGAACCCAGGTCGGCCGCGTGCAAGGCAAACGCCCTCCCCGCTGTGCTATCGCTCCAGCCCTAACACTTGCCTCTTTGTAGGGGAAACTGCTGCCTGTGTAGGCCGTGAACCCCAGCAGCCAGCAAAACAGCAAAACAACCCCTCGACCCCCAGAACCGCTTGCCCCTTTAGCGGGAGAAGCAGAGGGCAGACACTGGGCAGCAGAGGCAGACACTGAGTGAGCGGGGTCACCAAGACGAGCAGGACACGGGCCCACAGACACAGAGAAAAAGTGGCTCCCCCCCACCCCCGCCAGTGAGGCAGAGCTGCAGCGAGCGGTGGGGGAACAGGGACCCCTGTGCTGGTCTTGCTGAGGAGAGGGGGGAGGGGGCAGGAGAGCGGGTGGGGATTCGCCGTAAGAAGAAGTCCTGGGGGGCTGGAGCGATAGCACAGCGGGGAGTGTTTGCCTTGCATGCGGACAACCCGGGTTCGATTCCCAGGGTTCGATTTCCAGCATTTCATATGGTCCCCGAGCACCGCCAGGAATAATTCTTGAGTGCATGAGCCAGGAGTAACTCCTGTGCATCGCCAGGTGTGACCCAAAAAGAAAAAAAAAGAAAAGAAGTCCTGGAAGACCTTTTTGGGAAGTTAGGTTGAAACGCGAGAACTGAAGGTGGCGTCAAGGTGAAGGTATTAGTGGTGATGGGATGGAATGTTCCAGAATGGAGAAACTCTATAGATCAATACGGAAAGTTCCAGAATGGAGGTGCTCGGTAGGGAGAGGGTCAGTGAGGAAAGTTCCAGAAAGGAGGAGCTCGCTAGGGAGAGGGTCGTAGGCAGGAAGCAGTCTGAGCTCTTCAGAGAACCAGGAAACACACACCCACAACTCTCGTGGGTGGGACTGAGTGACTCCGGGGCAGGAGGGGGTGTTCCGGCCAGATCACGGAGGGTCTTAAATCCCACAGTTGGTGAAGGATAAAATGAGATGAGTATGTCATTTGCTGTTGGAGTGTTGGCACTTAATAAACACTCAACTAATGTGCACTTTTACGATCCTTATGGCCATTCCCTCTCTCGGTCCATTGACTTCGATTTCCTTTACATTATTTAAAGGATAAAAGTGAGATTTTTCTTCAACTCGGGAAGACAGCGCGAGTGACGGGGCTTGCATCAGGCCCTGAGTTTGGTCCCTGGCCCCTCATGGGACCCCCCACCCCCATCTGCCCCCAGCACTGCTACACCAAAATCAATCAATCAAAAATTTTTTGTCCCTTTAATTTTCCCTTCCTCTGACCACGGACTTGATGCTCGTGGTATTCTGGAAGATTCCAGCTAGGAGAGGCCCATCCTGAGGACCCGTGACTTCGGAGCATGGGGGAGAAGGTGTTGTGACGTGTGTGCCTGGATCTGACCGGAAGGTGCATGGGTGGATGGACAGATGGACATGAACACGGATGACGGCAGTTCAGCCAGAGAGAACGATTCTCCCAGGGTAGCGACCTGTGAGAGGGGGTCTCCAGGGGCCTGAGGGGGGACAGGACAGGTCCAGCCTGCATACACGAGTCAGAGAGCCCCCAAGGTCATTTTGGAGGGCTCAGGGGCTGGAAGGGCGGCAGGGACCTGGCCAGCCTTGAAGCTCGAAGCTCAGGGGCCCCTCACTCTTTTTTCCCGAAGCCTCGCCTCCTCCCTCGTGGATCTCTCCTTTCTTCCTTCCTTCTTTCCCTGTTCCAGCTGCGAGATTGGAGTTGGCGGCCTTCCTGCCTTTTCTCCCAGCAGGGCCTTTGCACGTGCTGTCATTGCTGGGATTCTCTCTTTCAGGGCTCTGTGCAAATAGTCCTTCCGGTCCTCCAGGCTCACGGCAAGGATCCTGAGGGCACCTCCTCCCTGTCGAGTGCTCTCATTCCATCACGGCGTGCTTGCAGTTTGCTTTTCTCTCCGCGCCCCCCGCCCTGCCCCTGGGGAGGGACTCGAGCACGTTCACCCTCACATTTCTCCTGTCTAGGAGGTTCCCGGCATAGAGAGGCTCCCAGAAACACGCTGAGTGAGTGAGTGAGTGAGTGAGTGAGAATTTCAGCCCTGTCCCAGCTTGGTCCCTCTGGGGAGCCCATGAGGGTTTCAGAACACGTCGCGTTCCTGATGCCGAGGTTTTCTGCTTTTAGCATGAACAGTGCTTCACGTTTGAGGTGACTGACTTTCTATTTTTATTTTTCGTTCTGGGGGGTCGCAGCTGGTGATGTTCAGGCTCTGAACTCAGAGATCACTCGGGAGGGGCTCAGGGGACCACACGGGGGTGCCGGGGATTGAACCTGGGTTGGCTGCAGGCAAGGCAAGCGCCTCCCCTCTGTGCCGATTCTCCGGCCCTGGCGATTTGCTTTCTCAACAGGCCCTTTGCACACGACAGTCTGAAGGGTTTGTCTTCCTCCCCGCTGGGAGCCAGGGGAAGCAGAATGCTCTAAAGAGTCTACACAGACAGACAGACAGACAGAGGCGAGGCTGCAGACAGAGAGTCTACACAGACAGACAGACAGAGGCCCTGCCTGCAGGCCTGGGGGTTGCCGTTCCTGGACAAGCACCGAGTGCAGAGGGAAGGAGGAGCTTGTGTTTTCTAGGTAAAACCTGGAATTAGGCTCAGGGCTTGTGCCAGGCCTAATCCCCTCGTCTTTAGCAGGTGAGATAGAAAACCAAGGGCGATGAGACACTGGCGAGTACCCGGGGCCAGCAGGTGTTTGCTTCCTGGGTGACTTTCCTGGGCCTCATATCCCCAGGACCTGCAAGTGAGTCTCCCATTTCTTTTTTTCTTTTTCTTTTTTTTCTTTTGCTTTTTGGGTCACACCCGGTGATGCTCATGGGTTACTCCTGGCTCTGCACTCAGGAATTACTCCTGGCGGTGCTCAGGGAACCATATGGGATGCTGGGAATTGAACCTGGGTCGGCTGTGTGCAAGGCAAACGCCCTCCCCGCTGTGCTATTGCTCCAGCCCCGAGTCTCCCATTTCATAGGTGACATGACTGAGGCTTAGAGAAGTTAAGGCATGGATTTAAAACACACACACACATTCACACACATACTCACACACACACTCACACATACTTACCCACGCACTCACACACACTCATGCACACACTGACTCATACACTGAAACACTCATATACACACTCATACAAACTGACACACACACTTATACACACACACTCACACACACAGCTGGAAAAACCATTATTAGCAGTACAGTAAATCACAGAACCTCAGCACAATGTTTTTTTTTTTTTTGCTTCTTCTTTAAAAAATTTTTTTTTATTGAGTTACCATGTGGAAAGTTACACAGTTTTCAGGTTTAAGTCTCAGTTATACAATGCTCGAGCACCTATCCCTTCACCAGTGCACATATTCCACCACCAAGAATCACAGTATAGCTCCACCCTGCCCCCCCCACAACCCTAGCCCCCCCACTCCGCCTGTGTAACTGATAAATTTCACTTTACCTTCACCTTACTTTGATTACATTCAATATCTCAACAAAACTCACTATTATTGTTTGGAGTTTCTCCCCCCTAAAGTCGGACCTGCTGGAAAAGAAGCATTTGATAATTTGTTTTCCATTGCTGAGAATGAAGAGACATGAGGTCGAGTGGCCGCATTAGCAGCCGCACGGTTTTGGATTTCTGTATTTTAGTAACTAAATCCAGAGAAATATCTGCCAGAAATTGCATCATTGCAAACTTGTACTTCTCAGCTATTTTATATTCCACATATGAGTGCAATCTTTCTATGTCTGTCTCTTTCTTTCTGACTCATTTCACTCAACATGATACTTTCCATGTTGATCCACTTATATGCAAATTTCATGACTTCATGTTTTCTGACAGCTACATAGTATTCCATTGTGTAGGTGTACCAGAGTTTCTTTAACCAGTCATCTGTTTTGGGGTACTCTGTTTTTTTCCAGATTGTGGCTATTGTAAACAGCTGCAATGAACATAGAAATGCAGATGTCATTCCTACTAGACCTTTTTGCTTCTCCGGGATATATTCCCAGGATCAACACAATGTTTAAAAGACCATTTTTCGGGTGAGGAAATGGCATTTTATTTTTATTTTTAAAAACTTATGAACTTTCATGTTTGTATTTGGTTTACATGCCTCCACCAGTGCCCATTCTCCCCCACCAATGTTCCCAGTATCCCTCCACCCCCCCACCCCCACCCCCACCACCCCACCCTGCCTCTGCGGCAGGGCATTCCCTTTTGTTCTCTCTCCTGTTGGGTGTTGTAGTTTGCAATAGAGGTATCGAGTGGCCATCATGTTCGATCTATAGTTACTTTCGGCACGCAGCTTTCAACCCGAGTGGGTCCTCCCAACATTCTCTACTAGGTGTTCCCTTCTCTGTCTCTGCTGCCTTTTCCCCCAGCATGTGAGGCCAGTTTCCAAGCTGTGGGGCAGACCTCCTGGTTCTTATCTCTACTACTCTTGGGTGTTAGTCTCCCATTCTGCTACTTTATATTCCACAGATGAGTGCAATCTTTCTATGTCTGTCTCTCTCTTTCTGACTCATTTCACTCAACATGATACTTTCCATGTTGATCCACTTATATGCAAATTTCATGACCTCATCTTTTCTAACAGCTGCATAGTATTCCATTGTGTAGATGTACCAAAGTTTCTTTCAGTCATCTATTTTTGAGCACTCCATTTTTTCCCAGATTTTGGCTATTGTAAATAGTGCTGCAATGAACATACAAATGCAGGTGTCATTTCTACTAGACCTTTTTGCCTCTCCGGGATATATTCCCAGGAGTGGTATTGCTGGGTCAAATGGAAGCTCAATTTCTAATTTTTTGAGAATCGTCCATATTGTTTTCCAAAAGGGCTGCACCAGTCGGCATTCCCACCAGCAGTGAAGAAGAGTCCCTTTCTCTCCACATCTACGCCAACACCGGTTGCTTTTGTTTCTTTGGATGTGGGCCGGTAAAAGACCAATTTTTACAAAGGGAAAAATGCTTCAAAAGTATATTATTAAAAAATTCCTACAAAAACACACCAAAACACTAAGCCCGGGCACACACACAGCTCTAGCAGAAGGCGTGGCAGAGATGCCAGCGCGGGTGTTCTGTGAAGTCCTTCTCCCTCCGCACCGAGGGTCTGAGAATGTGTCCCACCTTGCCCCCAGAGGCCGCGCTGTCTCCAGCCTCGTCTTTAATCACCCCCCGAAATTCACAGGGAGCGGAGCTAATATCTTCTTACCTCTCGCAGCCGGGGTCTGGGATTTGGGAGCGGGGTCTCTAGGCCCCACCGAGCTCCGTGGTAAAATCTGCCATTATTATGAGCTTAATTAAATTAATATTCTCGTGTGCAGGGCTGCTGGGAGCAGGGCTCGGTGAGGTTCACTGGCTTGCGCAGAGGGGGGAGGCGTGCCCGCGCCCTCCCCAGAGGCGGCATGAAAAATGCATGAGCGCCGTTGCCTTGCCGGAGCTCCCGCCACGGCCCCTCCCCGCAGTTAAGCCTCTGCTCCTGCCTCTCCTCTTCCCCGTCCTGACTTCCTGCAGGAAACAGTGCAAGACCAGGGGTGTTTGCCAGCAGGGTGGGGGGGCAGAGCTTCCAGACTCCCTGCCTCGCCCGGCTGGCGCTGCTGTTTCCTGGGGTTCAGAGGGAGACCAGTCACCCACCATCAGGCGCGGTGGGGAAGTCGGGGGCCCACGAGGCCAGGAAGACCAAGGCTGGCGAGACGAGAAGGGACAAGGGCCCGGGGCAGGAGAGGCCGGGTTGGAGTGTCCCCGCACACCGCGCCCCTGTCCAGGGGAGTCCTCGGAAGGGGAGCTCATCTCGGAGGGCCCCAGACGCCCCAGTGTCCAGCACCCCACGGACCCTCCTGCCCTGGGCAGCCGTAGGTGTGTGGGCCCACCAAGCTCTGGGCCATAGGGTACGTGCCAGTTTACGTTCTCTCCGGGGGGGGGGCGGGGCACACCCAGTGATGCTCAGTGGTTATTCCTGGCTCTGTGCTTAGGGGTTACTCTTGGCTTAAGGGGGCCGGGTGGGGGGCACCGAGGGTCTGGCCCCAGGTCAGCCATGTGCGTGCAAGGCCAGCTCCCCAACTGCTGTCCCTGTGTTTCTGGCTCTTGCTCTTTCGTTTTTGCTTTTACATTGGTGCTGGGGATCGAAGCCGGTGCCGCCCACCTGCCCGGCAGATGGTCTACTGCCCAAGCCACGGGCCCGCGCCCTCCTGCTGACCCCTTGTACCCACTTGCACCCCCGTCATGATTGATCATGCAGCTTCCGTCATTGATGTGCCATTGATACGGCCCTGAGCTGGGTGCCCGGGGACAAAGGGACGGAGAGGATGGTTTCTGGCCCCGGGCTGTGCCCCAGACCAGCATGGAGGTGAGTTTCTCAAGGTGTTCGCTCACGTCCCCATCTCCATGGCCCTCGAGGCTCAGGAACTGTGTCAGAAGGAGGACTCTTATTTAATTCTAGAATAGCCACCACCTCCTCGATGCAGTTATTTCCCTGCCCGGCCTCTCCCTTGTGCCACCCAAGGTGGTGAGCTCTCCAAAGGTTGCCTTTCAGGCGCTGCTCGTCTCCCGGTCCCCGTGTCTGCCCGCAGAGACACGCTCTGCCCCGTCAATCTCCACAGACCTGTCAATAATAATAATAAAACAATGAAGGCGCCCTGTGAGCGCAGGCTCTGGCTATCGACAAACTAAACTCAAGCCTTCTGCGTCTTTGAGGAGATGGATGGCGACAATGATGAGGAGGTGGCAGCTGGAGCCACGAACACGACTCTATCCGAGGGGCGGGAATCCCGGCCTGGTAGGTAGGACCCCCTGGACTGCACTTGTCCGCTCAAGCAGGCTTTTTCCTTGAGATGCAATCGGGGACCCATCATCTGGGCACTGTTTTAGGACTGGTCTTTCTGTGTATATGCTGGTCAGCTCACACTGAGTTCTAGATTGCTTTCTCTCTCTCTCTCTCTCTCTCTCTCTCTCTCTCTCTCTCTTTCTTTTTTTTTTTTTTTGCTTTTTGGGTCACACCCAGCGATGCACAGGGGTTACTCCTGGCTCTGCACTCAGGAATTACTCTTGGCGGTGCTCAGGGAACCATATGGATGCTGGGGAGTAGAACCCGGGTCGGGCGCGTGCAAGGCAAATGCTCTACCCATTGTGCTACGGCTCCAGTCCCTAGATTGCTTTTTCTTTATTGCTGCTGTTGCCTTTTTATTTTTTTTAAATTTTGGGTCACACCCAGCTTACTGAAATAATTTATTTTGTATTGTTTGTTATGAAAAACCCCTGAAAATGCTACAGAAATGTTTCCTTAGAGGAAAGAGTGTGAAGATTGTTGGTTTTCACCCAGGGGCCATTAAGCCCTTCTGTAAGAGAGCACTAACATGTTATTAAAGGCTGAGCCTTCAATGGCACCAGGAGCGGAGAGCCTCTGCCCGCTTTCCCCAGTCCCCCGAGACCCAGGGGTCGCACCCATAAGCCACCTCCTGCCGGCGGCGCCAGATAATCTCGTCATCAGCCACCGTCCAGATCCCACAGATGCTTCTCCCGAAAGGGAGCATAACATGGGGCCCCAGAACCATGCCACCGGACTCCGCGCCAGGCTGTTTCTCACGGGGCGCCCCAGAGGAGGGCGGGTTAGAGCCCTCCCGCCCCAAAGGACCCAGCTCCGGCAGCCAAAAACCTCTTCAACTCAACCGCCGCCACGCTCAAGGCCTCTCCTCACAGTGCTCGGGCCGAGCCTCACATAAGAGTAAACATCTTCCTGGCCCACATCATACCATCACACACCATAAAACACTCCCTACCCACCGTCCATCATTACCACACCACAACTGACGGGGTTCAGACAGTAGGCAGCAAATCATGGAGGCAAATATGTATATATGCACATATACATATTTTCAGATATATACACGGAAGCTCACATCACCCAAACTTTAACAACATGTTCGTGATGTCCTATAGAACGTCTTCATGGCTCCTGCCGAGATAGAACAATCTTCACACTGTTTCCTATATGGGGACTTTTATATAAGCATGTTCAGGAGCTCTTCATAACAGACAATATAAATATTATTACACTTGCATATATTAACATTAATATCAATATGAATATTAATTAATGTGAATATTATTCTATTCATATATGGATATTATTATATTCATATATAACAATATGAATATTAAAAACAGATATTATTTCAGTTGTGTTTTGGGACAGGGATTGGGGTTCGGGGTGGAAACATCCCGAGTTTGGTGGTGGGAGGGTGGTACATGGTGGTACGATTGGTGTTGGAATATTGAATGTAATCAAACATTGTGAGCTGATAAAAATTTTAAAATATTTTTAAAAAATAATGTGGAGTTCATGCCCTATTGAATCAGCTTAATCAATGGCTGAATAAATAGCAGTGCTCCTACATTATATATTAAAAAAAAAAAGGCTGGGCCTTGTGTGTTTATATATATATGTCTGTAAAAAAAAAGTCCCCCTAAGATTGGTTGCCTCCTGCTTTAAACCCCATCAGAGGTGGTGCTGTCCTGGCAGAGTCTGGACGCTATGACATAGCCTCCTGCTTTAAACCCCATCAGAGGTGGTGCTGTCCTGGCGGAGTCTGGACGCTATGACATAGCCTCCTGCTTTAAACCCCATCAGAGGTGGTGCTGTCCTGGCGGAGTCTGGGTGCTATGAGATATAAGCTATCATGGCCGCGAGGTCCAGGAATAGGTTCACTCCTGGGTGAGGCTTGGCCCGAGCGTGTGGAGAGCAGCTGTGAGCATGGCGGTAGTCGAGTCCTGGAGGTTTCCGGCTGCCCGGGCTGGGTCCCTTTGGGTGGGGAGGGTCTCACCCACCCCCTCTGGGGCGCCCTGAATGCAACAGCTGGCGCGGGGCGCGGCAGCATGGTTATGGCCTGTGCCAGGCATATGATTCTTCAACACCAGTCCTGTGGCTGATGCCAGCTTCCCTCCCCGCTGGGCTTGGCGGGGAGGTGGTGGCACAGCCCCTTGCCACACCTGTCCTCCCGTCTCCCACCCCCGGCTGGTCTTGGCACCCTCTCCAGATGCTGCAAACTCCCAGAAACAGATCACACTCCCCCCCACCCCCCGCCCCGAGAGAGCACTAACTCAAGAGCACGTGGATGCCCGTGGCCATGCGTGTTAGAGAAAGTGAAGTCCCTGAGTCCGTCAGATGCAAGGAGTCCTGAGTTCGATTCCGCGGCCGGCCTCTGTCCTGGCTGCTGGCTGGGCAGGTCTCGCCTCTCTCAACCTCCAGGGCCCGTCCCCAAGAGTGGTTTTGTCTGTCCGGTGGGAAGCCAGAATTTATACTCGGCTGCTGGTTTTTTATTTTATTTTATTTTATTTTAATCTGCCATCTAGATGAAAATAGAGGCCCTGCAGCACAAACCCAGCCGTTCTCACCCGTTTCCATGGTATCCTTCTCTGCACTGAGACTCCGGTAGGTGACCTCTGGTCTTCCCGGCGGCGGTGAGGGCTCCGGCCAGGGTGCTGGGGATGGCCCGACCCCTCTCTCCTACCAAGCAAAGAACAAGAAGCTGCCCCTCCTCCCACTAAGACCCCGACTCTAGGGATCTCAAAGCCGCGCTGGGCCTCAGCTCCTCTGCCAAAGAAAAGGCTTGGACGCTGCAGAATTGGGCCCCCAGGGTCTCGGAATCTGCATCCCCCACCGGCCAGTCCTGGACACCTCCTCCATGCTGTCCCTGGCAATCTGCCTTAGCAGACGGAGGAGCAGCAGAACATAGAGGCTGCTTCTGATGCAGAGCAACTGAGGTGTGTGTGTGTGTGTGTGTGTGTGTGTGTGTGTGGACACTGTGTGGCCCTTGGTGTTTATAGCCATTGTGAAAGTTCCTGGTGAGGGCTCTGCAGCCGGAGGGCCTGGCCGGCAAATTCTGGCTGTCCCACGTCACAGGTGCGTCTCTCCGGCACCTTATGAAGCCGCCCCAGGCCTCCCTGCTCGCCTGTAGACGGGGACAATCTCTCCGACATCGAGCTGTCGAGGGAGATTCCTCCCTTCCAGCCTGCAAATGGCTCAGGAGCACGGGCCCAGGTGTGCTCGTTATTCTCAGTAGGGGTCACACCCCAGAGTGCTTGGTGGAAACCCCTGGGGTCACTCGCAGCCCACGCTGGGTCTGGGGATTGGGGTCTTCTTGTTTGGTGCTCAGGGGACTCAGCTGACAGTGCTCAGGCGGTTCCCTGGGTTCTGCTGGGGAATCCCACTCAGGGGCTTGCGCGTATCAGGCACGTGTCTCTCTGTCCGGAGCTGGTGCCCTAATCCTGATACTCATCTTCAGCCATTGTGACTATTTCTTTTTTCATTTTTTGGGGGGAGTGGGTCACACCCAGCGATGCTCAGGGGCTCCTCCTGACTGCACTCAGGAATCACTCCTGGCGGTGCTCGGGGGACCCTAGGGGATGCCGGGAATCGAACCTGGGTTGGCTACGTGCAAGGCAAACGCCCTCCCTGCTGTGCTGTCGCTCCAGCCCCCTGTGACTCACCATTTCTGCCACAAAATCAACGCCCAGTGACTGAGACTTGGGGGGAAGTTTCAGCACAGCCTCTGGTAGAAGAGAAACCCCCAGACAACCTTCTCCAGGGTTGTCCAACCTTCTTGGCCGCCCAGCTGGGGCGGGAGACTCCACGTCCTCATCGCTGGTGACGGACAGGGCTCAGCCTGGACCTTTAGTCCAGGGGGGTGTGGCCTAGAAGAGCCACTTGGGGTTTGGGGCTCGGCGGAGTGGCTGCGGGCTCGTGGGCTGGACCCCGGGTGTCCGCGGCCCGTCCTGTCCACCTCCGTGGGAACATCGCCCGGCTCCGGGCCCCGTGCGAGCACCTCGCTCACGAGGCCGCAGAGGCCCAGACCCCCACGTGCTCCCTCCAGCCCCCACCCCAGGTCCGGCCGGGCTCTGTCCCAGGGCGCAGGCGCGTTGGCCCACCCAGGGGAAGGCTGGGCGCGGTGGGGGGGGGGCGGGGGCGCAGCTCAGAGCCCAGATGGCCTGAACAGGACGCGCAGAGGAGAATTTTAAAAAAGGAGTAAGCAGCGCTTGGCGACGGGCCCGGCGGCAGGAACGCGGCTGAAACGGATTCCGCTCCCCTGGCAGAGAGCGGGGAGGCGGCCTGGGGGTCCGCTGGGGCGGGGCCGAGGAGAGATGACCCACGCGCCCCCCGACCCTGCCTGCCAACCCCCGATCTCTGCGCTCGGAAGAGCATGGGCCACCCCCTTCCCCACTGTGCTCGAATACTTCCTGGGTACTCACAGCAGAAGCTTCTAGAATGTTGTCTTTTTTTTTTTCCCCAGGGTCACAAAGGCATCCCCCCCGCCCCCCAGGAAAAGGTCTGGGGAAGGGTCGGCGGGGAGAAGGCCCTGGGTGTGCTCAGCTTTCAGATCTCAGCAAGCTGCCCCCAAAGTACTATTTTCCTGGCCCCCGGCGCTGCCTGGGGTTTTAAATATTCCCTTTAGCCTCCGTGTACTTACTTGGGTCTGGTGCCTCTTGCACTGAGTCTCATCTTAGCTGCTCATCTCTGGGCGTGAAAACTGGAATCATCCCCTCAGAGCCCCTCGCCCGCCGGTGGAGGACGGGCACACGCGCCGTGCAGCAGGGTTAGGAGAACGCCGCCCTGCTCCGGCCGGCTGCCGACACTCCTCCCTTTCTGCTGGCGCGGGAGAGGAGGGAGTCAGGGACCCCAGGATGTGGGCACGGCACAGCTCTGTGGAGCAACTCAGGCTGAAAGGGATCCGCAGGCCGCTGGCCGGGGTGGTCATCTCTCGGGTCCTGAAGGCTGGACCTCCTGAAGCCTCTTGCGGTCCTGCAGCTGCCCGGGTGACCTCAGGCGAGGGACGCCAACGCCTTCTTGGCTGGACGGAGTGAGTTTGTGTTTAGAATCGACCTGGACATCCCCTCGGTCATCGTCTCTTTAGCGTGCTGGGCAGATGGCCGGGTCGCTGCTCCCCGGAACCTCCTCTCAGCCCCAGCTCTGCGGAGCCCCGAGCATCCCCTCACCACGTCAGTTGGTCTTCACGTGTCTCTTGTTCTTGCCTCCCTGGCACCTGCCAGGGATGGGCCCCAGCCCTGCCCTTCTCCACACAGCTGACAGCGGGCGCCTTGCTCGGTCCCCTGAGAACTGCAAGTCCCCTGAGACAGGGAGTGTGTGGTGCCTCATGGCCTCCCCCAGGACCCAGTGTCGCCTCTAACACGGCGTGGGGCAGGGAATGGATGGGGATGAGGGGGAGCCTAAAGCCAGCAGAGACGGGCAGGGACCACTCTGCAGAGTGTCTTTGTGCTGTTGGATGATGGTAGACACTCAGGGAGGCTAGTTTCTCTTGCCTGCTTCAGGATATAACAACTTTTTGTTTATATATATATACACATATATACATACATATATTATATATATAGAATCACCGTGAGATACACTTACAAAACTTTCATGTTTGAGTTTCAGTCATACCATGGTTGAACACCCATCCCTCCACCAGTGCACATTCCCATCACCAATGTCCCCAGTATACCCCACTTTCCCACCCTCCCCCTGCCTCCATGGCAGACAATTTCCCCCATACTCTCTCTCTACTTTTGAGCATTATGGTTTGCAATACAGATACAGAGAGACTATCATGTTCGGTCCTTTATCTGCTTTCAGCACACATCTCCCATCCCGAGCGACCCCTCCAACCGTCCTTGACTTAGTGATCCCTTCTCCATCCCAGCTGCCTTCTACCCCAGCTCATGAGACAGGTTGGGGCAATATTCCTGGCCCTTGTGGCCTTGTGTTTATGTCCTTGGGTGTCAGTCTCATATTATGTATAACAACCTTCTGAAAGATGGGTTTAGTTTACATGATACGGACAGGAGAAGGAAGGAGACTCCAAGATTCTAGCCAGGGTTGCCGAGAAAGTATGTGAAAGATCCAGAATTTGGGCTCGTTTGAAAAAAAATTGACTCAATGGAGTAACAGGTGAGGAAGGCACGGCCTTCATCTTCGAGGAGTTCTACGTTTGCTGGAAGAAGCAAACATAGTAGCTGGAGAGCACTGTTCTGAGAGTCCCAGGTACCCTAACCCATATGTGAATGTCACGAGCTTAGACCTGAAGCAGAGAGGCACCCAGCGTATAGAGCCACTCTGCTTAAGACTCTATCGAATGTGACACTTCTATTGTAGTTTTGGTGACATGGTTATGATAATGTAGAAAGTTCCTGTACCTTCCTCACCTTCATCAACGTGCCAGAATCTTCCATCACCGTCCTGACATCACTTCTGGTCCAATCTTCACTGCCCCTCCCCCTCCCCCACCGCCTGGCCATGTCCACTCCATCATCAGGCAAGGCCCCGGCTTTGTCATGGTTCCATCCTGGCTACTCGGTGGTTTTGTCTCTGTCTAAGCCACAGAGACGTGAGATCTCACGTTTGTTCTTAACACGGGGCCCTCCTGCGCCAGTCATGAAGCAGCCGACCTTCACCTGCTCTGTGGCCCCCATAGGAAATCTGTGTCAAGAGGTCAGGAGGGCTAGAGAGAGAGATAGAGACAGAGACAGAGACAGAGGGGGGAGAGAGAGACAGAGACAGAGACAGAGGGGGGGAGAGAGACAGAGACAGAGACAGAGAGACAGAGACAGAGAGAGACAGAGACAGAGAGAGACAGAGGGGGGAGAGAGAGAGAGAGAGAGATTGATTGATTCTCCCGAGCTGGAACGGGAACTCAGAACGTGGAGACTCTCCACGACGTACGACCGGACGGGCCATTTGGTGGGGACGTTGCAGAGACAACTCGAGAGCGTGTCTGCACCGAGGGCGGATGACACGTCACCTTCCCTTCGTTTGAGGCTGTTCTTGGGCCTTGGATCCCCTTCCCACTCCTCAACTCGAACATTCGCGTCAGGAGGACAGAGAGGCACGTGTGCTCCTCGGCCGTCACCCGGGCTCCAGGAACGCGACGGCCTTGGCTCTGCGCCCAGAGGGGCAGCCAGCCGGTGAAGAGGGGGCGTGGCCGTGCGCTGGCGGCTGGACGGGGGGGGGGGGGGGGGGGCGGAAGGTCCCCAGGGCCGACCCTCGGATCGGAGGGACGCGAGGAAGCTTTGGGGCGGGTGTGACAGCCTCTTAACGTGCTCCTCGGCGCCACACAAGGAGTCCTCGTCTGCTGCTAATGGCGCGTGCGTCTCTCAGCGCTCCTGCGGCTAATCTAGCATATCTGACTCAGAGCTGTGTGTGTGCGTGCGTGTGTGCGTGTGTGCGTGTGTGCATGTTGAGCAGCATGGGCGGTTGAGGCAAGGAGAGGCAAGGGCACAGCTCGCGGCAGGCTTAGGAGCCACTTCCTAGCATCCCACAGTGTGTGTGTGTGTGTGTGTGTGTGCGTGTATGTGTGTATGCGGGGGTGCTTTCCCTCCTACAGCCTGTGTGTGTGTGTGTGTGTATATGTATGTGTGGAGGGGTGCTTTCCCTCCTACAGCCTGTGTGTGTGTGTGTGTGTGTGTGTGTATGTATGTGTGGAGGGGTGCTTTCCCTCCTACAGCCTGTGTGTGTGTGTGTGTGTGGGTATATGTATGTGTGGAGGGGTGCTTTCCCTCCTACAGCCTGTGTGTGTGTGTGTGTGTGTGTGTGTATATGTATGTGTGGAGGGGTGCTTTCCCTCCTACAGCCTGTGTGTGTGTGTGTGTGTGTATGTATGTATGTGTGGAGGGGTGCTTTCCCTCCTACAGCCTGTGTGTGTGTGTGTGTGGGGTTGCTTTCCCTCCTACAGCCTGGGTGTGTGTGTGTGTATGTGGGGTTGCTTTCCCTCCTACAGCCTGGGTGTGTGTGTGTGTGTATGTGGGGTTGCTTTCCCTCCTACAGCCTGGGTGTGTGTGTGTGGGGGTGTCTTTCCCTCTCAAGCAGCCCGTGTCGCTCTGGGTTGGACCCCCTGGATGTTCTGTTGGCCATGTGGAAACCCCACTTGACTTCACAGGTGTGGGAATCTCCGGGATAGGCTGAGGCGACACCCAGACTCTAGAGGAGAGCCTGGAAACAGGCGCCAGAGCAGACAGGACCCGGCCCTGAGAGCAGACAGGACCCGGCCCCGTGGAGCAGACAGGACCCGGCCCCGAGGAGCAGACAGGACCCGGCCCGCCCTGAACAGCCCCCAGTACGGAGTGTCCGGGAGCGTTTCACAAGCTCCAGGCCTCCAGCCTTGAGCCTCACCAGCCCCCCCAGCCTCGCCAGCCCTGACTGGGATTGGGCCGGGGTCAGGGGGAGTTGGAAGGTGACAGGTCAGTGATGCTAAACTCTATGTGACCGGACCATCCTCTTAAGCCGAGACCCTCTGTAAAATTGTGTGTGTTTGGCAATAAAGTGAGCCCGCATTGGCGGTCTCCCAGAGGGGTTTCTCCACGCACCCGTCACCCTCCGCTCCCTGTCTGCCTGGACCAGGTGTGCAACGTGTCTGGGCACATTGGGGAAAACTGTCCCCACCCCCCCGCAGGGTCAGCAGGGGCTTTGGGGCTTCCCGTGGATGCGTCTGAGCACTGGCTGGACCGAGCACGGCGCTGACCTCTGCGTGGAAGTGCCCTGGAGTGGGCAGGGGGGGCAGCAGCGAGACCCGCCCGAGCATGGTCCTAGTCCATGCCACGGGGGCGGGAATGGCGCCAGTTGCTGAGAAGGTCCTGCCACGCGAGCGGGACCCTGGCCCTCAGACCCCGAGCACTGGGTGAAGCAGAGAGGCGCCAAGCCCAGAGACGCCAGCCCTTGAAGGTGGACCGGGGTCGTTACTCCCACTACTCCGTGGTCTGCCTTGAGTGCCCGCGTGGGGAGCACAATTGCTGTCCCGACCCTGCAGCTGCTTCTGTGTCACGGCCAAGGACCCACACGCGCGTGGATGGGACCTGGCCGCAGGCCAACGCCGCCTTTCCCTTGTCTCCTCTTGGCCCCGAAGACCCCGAGTCCTCATGGAGCAGGACGAGCAAGTGCAGCGGGTGGAGAGGGCTTAGGAGAGCAGCGGGCGGGCAGACGCCCACCTGGACTGGGCTCCGACCTCCGGGGGTCCGGGCGCTCACACGCAGCTCGGTGGGTCCTTCCACCTGGGGGGTGCACCGAGGCACACCTCCTCCCCTGGGGCGAGCAGGGGGCGGGAGGGGGGTGACTTCTGGGGGAAAGGCAGGAAGACGCGCTGAATCGAGTCTGTGTCTCAGGTGCCAGCAGTGACACCTCGACCGTTTGATCTCACGGGGGGACTGAAGAGAAGTGAACATGGCGGGGCGGGGGGAGCTGGATGACAGGAATCTGCAGCCCCTGGGAGAGCCCCCCTCATTCTTCCTATGCTAGTAGCTGAGACCCCCCTGGTGGACCAGAGTCAGCCGGCACCCGAGTGGGTACAATGGAGGGATCAGACGGAGTTTTTCTTGGAGGCTCTCGGTTCCAGAAGTACTTGGCCCGCAGCGAGTCATCTGTGGCTTCTCTAATTCTTCCCTGGGGCGAGGCCACAGAGGGGGTTCCACTGGGGACCCAGGGAAGGGCAGGAGGGGTCCGGGAGGAGGGAACGGGGTGGCCCGGAGCCAGCTCAGACGGGCGCCTGAACGGCTCCGCACCCCTCTCTGGAATTACCGTAATAAGGTAGAGCTGATGCTAATGGTTTATGACACGAATTCATTTTGAGAACTATATGCTTCACCCAGTGCTTTTATTTTTCAATTTGGATCTGGTGGGTATTAATAGCTCTGGGGCTGTGTTTTCCATTTTAATCTCGCGCTTTCTCATTTCCAAGTAGATTCCTGCTTTCAATTTACACAAACATTAAGCCTCCATTTCCTGCTGCCCCTCTCCAGACTCTCCTCTCTCTCTCTTTCCCTCTCCTTCTCTCTCTGTCTCTCTCCCTCTCTCTCTTTCCCCCTCTCCCTCTCTCTCTCCCTCTCTCTCTCCCTCTCTGTCTCTCTCTCCCTCTCTCTCTGTCTCTCTCTCCCTCTCTCCCTCCCTCTCTCCCTCTTCCTCTCTCCCTTTCTCTCTCTCCCTCCCTCTCTCTCTCCCTCTCCCTGCTTCCCTCTCCCTCTCTCTCTCTCCCTCTCTCTCTCTCTTTCTCCCTCTCTCCCCCTCTCTCTCCCTCTCTCTCTCCCTCTCCCTCTCTCTCTTTCTCTCTCTCCCTCTCCCTCTCTCTCCCTCTCTCTCTCCTTCTCCCTCTCTTCTCTCTGCTGGCCTTGTAGGAAATCTGCTTCTTGGTCAGGGGGATTCTCCTCACTCCCCACACATCTTCCCCCACTCTCCGGCTTCGCCTCCACTCTGAGTGCTGGACTTTCTCCTTGGACACGGCAGCACTTCTGGCTTCCAGCTTCCTTCAGTGACCCCCCTGACCCCCCACAGATGAGTGGTCAGTAACGGCCGATAGTGCCAGTGATGAAGCCCCTGCCAGCAGGGGACGGGGGTGGAGGGGGAGAGGAAGGCTGCTGAGCTTGGAGGCGGCGGGACCCCAACGAGGATCTTTCCCTCCCAGGACCCACCCTCTGGAGGCGTTTCTCCTCCCGCCCTGGGCCTCACTGCAGCTCACGCCGGCGCTGTGCCCGCAGGGAGCTTGCGGGAAGGCGTTGCCCGGAAGCGTCCCCGTGGGTCTCGTGTGGACCACGCGCCTTGATCATGATGAGCCAGGCGTCATTTACTTCCCCGGGCTGGAGCACTGGGAGCCGGGGTTGGGGGCATGGTGGCCGGGGGTGTCCGCAGAGGGGGCAGCCCAGCCCCTGGCCCTTTGCCACACCTGCCTTTGTTCTTACCTGTGCTCTGAACAGGCCACCTGCCCCCGGGATCGCCCCAGGGACACGGGAGCCTGCTGACGAGCCTCACTGGTTCGTGGGGGTTCGAGACCAAGAGGGGACATGGATGGAGAGCGGCTGAGGCCTGGGGGAGGGGCTGAGGCCGGGGAACAGGGTGCGGGGGGGGGGGGACACGCTGGTGATGGCTGCGTGCCGTGCTCTGTCACCTCATTGCATGCCGCAGGCAGCCTTGCCAGCCAGGGCTCCCGACTGTCCCTTCCTGCTCCTCAGAGACCAGGGCTCAGAGAGGTTAATGCGCTTGCTTAAGGTGACACGGCCGGCCGGGCGGAGGCAGGGAGCTAATTTGCAACCAAGCCCCGCCACGCGTTCAGAAGGACCGCGCGAGCCGCAGGCCAGCGGCTGGGGACACATAACTGGCGTGACTCAGGAGAGCCGGGGACGGACCGAGGCTGCCCGGGTCTCGGGCCGGGCTGTCGCCCCCGGTTCTGGGGGCAGCAAGAGCACCCGACCCCGTCCCCGGCTCCCGCCCGCCCCGGGGGAGCCTCGCCGTGCCCTGGCCGCCCGGTGGCTGAGTCACGGCTCTCCTGATCCCCGCTGGCAAATTGGAGACACCCTTAATTGGATCCTGAAAAAACCCTGGCTGCTCCACACGGGCTCCGGAGAAGAGTTATGGCTGTTTACTGTAACACAGAGACAGTCCCATTAACAAGAATGATGGCAGGCTGCTCGGTGGCATTACTCTTAGCAAAAGACTTGACAAATATGCTTTGTAAATGAAGGCGCTCCAGCAGAGAAAACATATAACCCTCCCCCGCCCCGCCCCCGCGGCCCCCCTCCCCGGGAGCCTTTGCATGTTGGATCCTTTATCCATTATTCAAGGCTCCAGATTCGGCCCAAGACGTTCATCAATAGTGGCGGGAGCGGCTTGTAGCGACTGACAAATGTAGACAAAGCAGCTGCTTAACCCGGGAACAGCGGGTCAGGGAACAAACAGGGAAATTGATGGGCCGCCATGTTTCTGCGGGGACGGGGGGACTCCGTGAGCACCCGACGTCACTGCTGGTCGAGGCGGGTGGGAGGCGGTGTGGATGGAGCTGAGAGGCTGCTGGACCAGGAGGCTGGGGGGTCCCTCCCAGGCAGCCTTTGCTCCAGGTGGGGTCAGTCGCCCCCCAGAGGGCCTGGGGGCCGTGGAAGGGGCACTGTCCCCAGGCCAGGTCCCCTGCATGGAGAGCTGCAGAGCCATCGAGGGCCAGTTGGCAGCAACCATGGCCACAGCCTCGGCCACGGTCAGAGCCACGGACACGGCACAGCCACGGGTCACAGCCATGGACACGGCAACAACCACAACCATGGTCACCGCGACAGCCACAGTTATAGCCATGGTTACAGCCACGGGTCACAGCCATGGACACGGCAACAACCACAACCACGGTCATGGCCACAGTTACAGACACGGTTACAGCCACGGTCACCGCCACAGCCATGGGTCACAGCCACGGCAATAAACACAACCACGGTCATAGCCATGGCCACAGTAACAGCCACGACCACAGCCACAGACATGGCCACGGCCACAGCTACGGTCACGGCCATGATCACAACCATAGCCACGGCCACGACCATGGGTCACAGCCATGGCGACAGTCACAGTCACGGCCACGACCACAGCCACAGTCACAGCCACAGCCAAGGCCATGGGCACAGCCACGGGTCACAGCCATGGACACGGCAACGACCACAACCACGGTCGTGGCCACAGTTACAGCCACAGTTACAACCACGGTCACAGCCACAGTGATGGTCACAGTCACAGCAATAAACACAACCATGGCAACAGCCACAACCACAGCCATGGCCATAGCCATGGTCACAGCCACAGACACAGCCACGACCATAGCTACAGTCACGGCCATGACCACAACCATAGCCACGGCCACGGTCATGGTCACGGCAATAAACACAACCACGGTCACAGCCATGCCACGACTACAGCCATGGCCATAGTCACGGCCATGGCCATGGTCATGGCCACAGCCACGGCCATGGCAATAGCCACAACCACAGCCACAAACCACGGTCATGGCCATGGCCACGGCCATGGCCACAGCCTCAGGATCTGGGACCTGAGGTTCTCTCGCGCCCGCTGGGCTCTGAAGAACGCCTGTCGGCAGGCGTTGGGGGTGTTCCCCGGGGCGGGAGGGTCAGGGGTGCTGCTCTCGGGCCCTGGCCCGACACGGATTCCCTGGAGGAGGAGCTCGGGAGCTGAGCCTGGGAACCCCACACTGGGGTGCGGCCGTGCGCGTGGCCGTGTGCAGGGACGGATGACGGGGTGGTGCGGGACTCACAGGCTGTGGGTGGGCAGCCGGGTGTCCTCTCTTCCTCCGTCCCTGCTCCGTGCAGAGCCCGGGGGGGGGGGGCAGGCGTTGCTTTAAGCCGCCATCACCCGAGGGCCCGGGGCCACTCGGAGGTGGGGATGGAAAGTTTCCGAGCCAGCCTCGGGGGTGCTGGGGGACTGAGGGTGCTTGAACCCGGGCCTCATCCAAGCAGTGCTTGGCCGCAGCCCCTGCACCATTTCCTGGCCTGAGGGAACGTTCCTCCTCTCCCCGAAGCCCGGCCAAGCGGGTTGCATCACGGTTCTTGTTCCAGGGGAGTCTGGCCCTCTGAGCACCTGGCCGGGAGTCCAGAGGCTCTGTGGCCATGTCCCTCCCCCTCCCCCTCCCCCGATGTTTCTGCATCTGCAGGGGGCGGGGCCGTCTGTGGCCTGGGGACTGGACTGGGGTCCGCCGCGTGCCTGGCGGTGGGAGTGCAGAGGGCAGAGGGCGCCGGAACGTGGCTCCTGGCTGGACTCTCTGAGAGGGGGTGCGAATGGGCACGGAACATTCCAGAACCGCCCGCACCTGTCAGAGCTTGCGTGCGTGCATCATGCTCCCTTCCAGGCTCTGGCCTTTGGCAAGTTTTCATTTCCTCAGCGGTAACGGGGCGCTCGCTCGGATCAACACCCGCGCCACGGTGCTTGGTGTCAAGAGAATATGACAGGAAGGGTGAGTGCCCGGGCTCAGGGAGCACCCCAATCAGGGTGCTCTTCCCAAGTCCACTCTCTCCGGTCTCTGGACCTTCCTCTGACCCCGCTGTCCCGCTGGACGTCACACCTCGGCTCCACGGATGCAGCTGACAGCCCCTGAATTTGGCACCTGTGGCGAGAATGCAGATGTTCTCTTTATTCTCGTCAGCATATCTGTGTCCTACCCATTGGGAGCGACTGCCTGGAGTGGGGAGAGTGGTGGGCGGGGTGTGGGGGGAAAGGGGGTGAAGGAAAAATATCAGGGAGCACTGGATCTCCCATGGAAATTAACACTCGCGAGGCACTGGTGAGGAGAGTGCCTATTTGGTATCCTACCGTTGCTGAGAGCTTAAGCCGAAGTTAACTCCTGAGCAGCGTGCGAGCGGGTATTCTGTTTATTGAATTATTTTGGAAACATCTAAACAATCTTACTCTAGGAAATGAGCCAAAAAAAAATGTGTGAATCTGAATTTTTCCCAGGAAGGAATTTCATTTCAATATAAAGGCTAAACTTTCTCTCTCTAGATGTATATAAACACATACAGATGTGTGTATATGTACATATATATTTTTTATTAAAATATTTTTTTAATTAAGGGAAAATAGTAAAGCAATGCTCTAAGAGGTAGCCTGGTACCTTAAAATAAAGTGGGATGATAAACTCTTTGCTGGCAAAGCCGCAATTTCTCTGTTGGATTTTGGATCTGGCTTTTATTATTAAGGCCAGGTCTGAAAACTGGCATTTTGACAGGAACACGCAGCGTTTGTCACTATCCAGGAAAGAGATAGATGTTGAATGACATTTCCGGAGAAATGTGTACACGCGGCATCTCTGCGCGCTCTCCCCCTTACCAGGAGAATTCCACACGCGCCGACTGATTAGTCCTCTCGAGGTCCCAATCCTCACGGCTATTTGAAAGAAAGCAGAATTAAAACCTCTTTCTCCCCCCACTTGAAAGTTTGGGGTGGGGACTTGAAAACACACTTTTCTCAGTGAACAGCCTCCCTCCCGGGAAGCCTCCTGGGAGAAAGTCGGAGCAAGGGTACAGCTGTGCCCTGAAGATGAACTAAAGCCCACTGTTAGGGCAAAGGTGGGATCCGGTACAAATCCCACTCACGCGTTGGGGGGTGTTTCTCCTGGAGGGCGTTTCTCCATGCACTTGTCATCCTTCGCCCCACGTCTGCCCAGACCCGGTGTGCAATGTGCCCGGGCACGCTGGGGAAAACACTGTTCCCCATCACTCATGATATGGGAGAGAGGCCCCTGGAAAATCTCAGTGTCGGGGCTGGAGCAATAACACAGCGGGGAGGGCGTTTGCCTTGCATGCAGCCGACCCGGGTTCAATTCCCAGCATCCCATATGGTCCCCTGAGCACCGCCAGGGGTTAATTCCTGAGTGCAGAGCCAGGAGTAACCCCTGTGTATCACCGGGTGTGACCCAAAAAGCAAAAAAAAAAAAAAAAAAAAGGAAAATCTCAGTGTCTCTGGCCTGGCGTTGCACCAGCCGCCCTCTTTGCTGGTGGATGGAACCCGAGTGTGGTAAGGGTGGGGGTGCTGAAAGGCCGGGGTGCTGGAAGGCCTGCAGACCCTGACTGTGACCCGGTGTGCCTCTGAGCGGAGCTTGTGGTCACTCCCTGCAGAGGGACAGACAGGAAGGGCAGTGAGCCCGGGGGCGAGCATGCCCGCTAGGCTTGGCTTTCGAATCTCTCTCTGTCGTTCTCTCTCCCAGGAGCTTCCGAGTCCTCTCCCGCTCTGGGCAGCTACAGAATTCTAGAAAAGCTTATCAAAAGTCCTGCTGCCAAGAGCTGACCAAGGTCTGGACTCGGGGAAGGATCCATGCTCAGTTTCTGGCTTCCTGCCCTGGCCTTCTCGATATGCCAGAAACAGTCACAACAAGTCTCACCATGGAGACGTGACTGGTGCCCGCTCCCGCAAGTCGATGAACGATGAGACGATAGTGCCACAGTGCAGCGCAACCGTCGCCCAAGTTCTGAGCACATCTGCCACGTCCACGAGAAGATGGACAGGGTGGGCGATGCCTTCCCACAGAGCAAGAACCTTGCTGCAGACAGCCTCACACCTTCCCGACTCAAGCCCCTTCCAGGCTCGACCCCCTGGCGCTCTTTCCCCAAGACTCACAGACAGTGGGGGTTGGGGCGGGGTGGGCTCCATCCCTATTTATGACTCCCTTCCATTCCGTGTGCCCCTTCCTGGCCCGAGAGCCAGGGGCCCCCTTCTTTCTCGGCAGACATTCCTATTCATAAAAATATTCTCCCTGGTTGAAAGCGCCCGAATCCAATCACCTCGCTGGAACCCTCTGGTGGGCTTCAGCTCACACCATCCAAAGCAGAGAGGGTTTTTTTTTTTTTTTCCAAACCTGAGGGAAATTCAGGTTCCCAACCAGGCCATTAAAAAAAAAAAAGCGACATAAAAACAGAAGCAAGAAGGTTCTGGGGAATCAGCAAGAAAGTCCTCCAAACAATGAGGAAGAACCGGGCAAGGGAGGAACAAAAGGACAATTTGTATGCAAATGGCCGGGCTTTCAAGCCTTTCTGCTCCAAGGCAGCGTCACAGCCTTGGCACTGGGAAGGAGGGAACGCGGCGTCCTGAAAGATGGCTTTGTGGGGCCCAGAGACTCCTCTCTTTTCTCGAAACTTGCAGCCCTATCCTAAGTGCCAACGTGTTGGGGAACTGGGCCCCCCGCATGCACCCCGGCTTTGCAGCCAGGGCCAGAGCCTCCACTGAGAAATTGCAGAGCTCACTCAAAGGCTCAACTTTCAGAGGCTGCCCCGGGCCCCAGGGTTCCGGTCCGAGCCAGATGGAGCTGGCAGGGTTGCCTTCCTCTCCCAGGGGCTGTGGGGAGAAGCAGAGCCTGGTGCCTGCAGAGCTATCGGGGACAGAGAGAGTCTCCCTTGCCAGTGCTCAGTGGTTGGCCCTGGACCCTCATCTTGTCTGCATTCCCCCGCCCCCACCCTGTTTTTCTATTTTAGTTTCTTCTGGCCCATTTCTTAATGAGTCACATGCATTCAGATCCTTGGTTCTGGATCTGGTTCTGAGCCCTCAGGCCCTCAAGACCCCCACCGAGGAAGGATGAAGAGAGGGCAGGAGGGAGAAAGGGAGGAAGGAAGGAGAGAAGGAAGCAACTCACAGAACCAACTTATGTTGATTGACTTAGTTTTCATGGGGTAACTTCATTTGTTTTATTTGATTTCTTTTGAATTGAATCACGGTGAGATACACGGTGGTTACAGAGTTGTTCCTGATTGGGTTTCAGTCACACGATGTTCCAACACCCATCCCTCCATCAGTGCACATTTCCCCCCCCCCCCGCCAGTGACCCAGGGCCCCTCCCAGCCCAGGCCTGACTCTATTGTGGACACTTTTCTTCTCTCCGTCCCTCCGTCCCCCTCTCCCCCTCCCCCTCTCTCTCTTTTCCTCCCTCTCCTTCCCTCTTTCCCTCCCTCCCTCCCTCCCTCTCTTTCCCTCCCTCCCTCTCTTTCCCTCCCTCTCCTTCCCTCCCCCTCCCTCCCTCCCTCCCTCCCTCCCTCTTTCCCTCCCTCCTTCTCTTTCCTTCCCTCTCCCTCCCTTCCTCTTTCTCTTTCCCTCCCTCCCTCCCTCCCTCCCTCCTTCCCTCCCTCCCTCCCTCCCTCCCTCCCTCCCTCTGTCTCTGTCTCTGTCTCCCTCTCTCCTTCTGGGCATCACGGTTTGCAATACAGGTACTGACAGGTGAT
Organism: Sorex araneus; assembly: GCF_027595985.1. Classification (NCBI taxonomy): domain Eukaryota; kingdom Metazoa; phylum Chordata; class Mammalia; order Eulipotyphla; family Soricidae; genus Sorex; species Sorex araneus. Next base: position 218,894,621 of record NC_073305.1, read on the forward strand.
CATGTCTATCCCTTTGCCTCCCTTCAGCACCCAGTTCTTGTCCAGATGATCGTTTCCAACTATCATGGTCACAGAGGTCCCCTCTCAATCCTACCTACCCCCCCCCCACACCCCTTGTGACAATCTTCCAACCAGCCCTCCTGGCCCTTGTGGGAAGAATCCTTGATCTGTGATGGTCCGATGGTCCGCCCTGCATTGGACTCCCAGGTGTTTTGCCCCTGACATGTTCATTCTCCCCCTCGAGCTGCACCTTCCTCAGGGAAGGCACCGCCGGTTCACAGCCGGGACGGTAGTTCAGAGGGGCTCAGGCTTTTGAGGGAATCGGGCAGACGGGCAGACCCGCTTGTGCAGACACAGCAGCGTCTTGCAGGAGGCGCCCACCCGCCACTTTCTGCAGCTCACCAGAGCTGGTGCAGCCGGGACCCTTCCGCTGCTCTCACCTTGGCGCGCACCTGCCGCTCTCGCTCCTGGATATGTCCACCCACCGCTCTTGGCCCGCAGAGGGCGACGGTCCGGCAGGACAGACCTTCCCCGGGAAGAGGAGCGCGCGCCACAGTCTTCCAAGTCCATTCGCATTTGCCATTTGGCTGGGACACCACCGGACTCTGTTCCTGTAAGTCACGAGGGCCGGGGCAGTCATGCCCCCTGCTGGCTTAGGGGCAGGAGAGAGAGTGGCAGCCGGCCCTGATGCTCCCTGCCCCCGTCACCTCTTCCTGTTCCTCACCCGCTTGGGAGTTGTCCTCTCCCCTGGGGGCACAGCTGGCCCGCAGGATTCACAGGCGTTCACTTCCCCGTGCGGGTTCTTGGAGGGCCCGGGGCTTGTTCTGTGTCTCCCAGCAACCAACTCCTGCACCGGGGGTCTCCGGCAGGCCGGCCACCCGGAGCAGGTGCCTTTGCTACCGCCCTAGCCCCTCCATGGCCTTGCTCGAAACCAGGGCCATCAGTCCTTGCTCCGTCCCTCCCCGAGGTCAGGGACGAAGACCTTCGTCTTCCTGCCCGCCGTGTCCGGTAGGGCATCGATGCCTTTAGTCCACTGCATCATTCTGGGTGGGTCCACTTGGACTCCCAGGGATGGAAAACCCGACTCAAAGGAGCTGTGGGACGCTGTGAGCTTGACCATGGGTTAGGGGTGGGGAGGACTCGGGGGTGGACAGAGAGAAGAGCCCGTGATCCCGGGTCCCCTGATTCTCAGCATCGTCATCTCCTACCATAATGGCACCAAGAGTTATTGGTGGGACCCCCCCACCCCAACCTATCGAAAGCCCCCCCCCACACCCCTACACCCCCAAGGCGTGTAGCCCAGGAATCCTGGGGAATCTCGGCCAAAGCATGAAAACTTGGCTTGACCCTTGTCCTGGCTGCATCCAAATGGGGGAAACGCCCCTTTTCGGCCCGGGGAATCCCAAGGGAACTGCAGGTGCGGACAGAGAGGCCTGAATGGGGTTCCCCGGGCAGAGGCGGGTGCCCTTTCCACAGCACGCACACGGTGCAGTTGGGCCTTGAGGAGTGTGAGCCTAAAGACAGACGTGTGAAGCCCACGAGGAGAAGCCTCGGGCCGGGGGGTGGAGCCAGGGCCAATGGGCACCCACATGGCTCAGAAGGTGGGACTATCCCGGCCACCGGCCACCTCCTCCTGGGGCTTGGCAGGCCCCCGGATTGGGCCGGAGGGTGCTGAAGGAGCACACAAGGGGCCCCTCCCAGGACTCGTCACTCCCGAATCTTGGAGGTGAGGTCCTGGCTGCCCTGGGGTTTGTGAACCTCCTCGTGGCCCTTGGGCTGAGAATCTGTGCGAGGTTTTTAAATGAGTCAAAAAGCACAAAGGCGCAGAGTCCCCTCCGTAGCCTGGGTCGCCCCAGGGAGCCCATCCGGCCTCACCGCGGGCTTGGGAAAGGTGGACGGTGTCCCCAGGGCAGTGTTGACCTTCCCTTGATGAGCCTTTCAGTGAGTGATGGGGACCCCCAGAGGGCAGCTGGTGGCAGGCCGGGCCCTCTGCGCGGGGACAGTCCCTGGAGAGAGCCTCCCCCGCGATCCGGAAGCAACTCCGTCCTCTCGGGTCTGTGTTTCTCTGGCGCCCTCATCCTTGCACTCCCTGCTCCCCCTCCGCAGTGCTCATCCGTCCTCGGCCTAAGGTTTGGGAAACTCTCTAGAGAAGGGACTTGGGGGGTGGGCTCCCCCCAAATATATATATAAAATGCTTTTTGGGTCACACCCGGCGATGCTCAGGGGTTCCCCTGGCTCTGCACTCAGGAATTACTCCCGGCGGTGCTCAGGGGACCGTATGGGATGCTGGGAATCGAACCCAGGCTGGCCGCGTGCAGGGCAAACGCCCTCCCTGCTGTGCTGCCCCTCCAGCATCCCTCCCCCCGAATATTTCTTTGGAGAAGACTCAGCAGTTGCTCTTCCCACGACTGCCTGCCCCGGGGAGAGGGGTGCGGAGGCTGCATTTGCTCCAGATTTCCGCTCTGCGGGGAGCCAGGGGCTGGGGGAGAGGGGACCAGGACTTCAGGGGCTGGGGCGCCCATGTTTATCACCCGATGCGCCCTCATTCCTGGCTGCTCGCGGATCCCCCACTTTATCTCGCCCGCCCTGTCCTCAGGGCCCAGGGGATGTGTGTGGGAGGCAGAGGAGCAATCAGAACGTGGGCGCGAGTCTTCCCGCGGGGCTGGGAGAGGAGAGAGGGTCCCCGCGCACTGTCTGGGCCGTGCGGAGCACGGGGGTGTCACCTCCCCTCCACTCCGCCTCCCGACTTTCATGTCCTCTAGGCTGTCCGCCTTGTGGACACGACCTGGCGACTTTGCTTCTGCACAGACTGGAGAGCAGGGCGGCAAGGCTGGGGGTCGCTCATGGGCTCGGCTGGGCTTTGTCACGCCCCCGGATAGAAGCCCCCAGACGGGCCAGGGCGGCCCGAGGGAGGAGGCCGGGCACCAGCCGTGCTGCTGGGCTCTGGCAGCCTGCGTGTGACAAGGACAGGGAGGGATGACACAGGTCCCCAGTTCAGGCAGTGGAGAGGCTTGGAGGCGGGTCCTGCTTCCTGTAGCCATCGCGGGGGGCTGCCGCGGGTGGACAGAGATGCGGGCCACAGACACCGGCTGCTTCCGGCCACTGAGAGTCGGGGTGCTTGTAGTACTTGGTACTCTGCCTTCCGACCTCGCACACCCTCCCCGCCAGCCGCGACCGTCTCTCCGTCCTCTCTCTGTCCAGCGTTCATCTCTTGATCTCTTCTGGAGCGGGCATCCCGAGAGGTGCCCAGGTGGCCCAGGGCCACGCCCAGGGGCTCTTGGCCAGTGAGGTCGGGGTTCAATGTGACGACCCAAGGGTGGTGCCCAGGGACCTCCAGGTAGTACTGGTCACGCTCTGGGGACCGTGGTGTGGGGGATTCGGCTGGGCGTGGCCACACGCAAGGAGAGCGTGTCACCCCTTGTTTGATTTCTCCAGCCCCTCATCTATGTCAAAGTGTCGATACTTCTCCCCCCTTGGCAGAAACTGATCTAAGTGCTGAGTGCCCTGCTCTCCGGCACTTCGTGGGAGGGACAGTCATGGGCTATAATTCTCCCATTTGCCTGACGCTCTGGGTATTCACTGAAAAAGCCTCTTATCATCTCTGTGAATTCTCTTATTCTCCATTTATTTAATTTTATTCTATAAAATTATACTAAAAATTTTTTTTTGACTAACAGTGGTATTAATAATGGTTTCTCATGGACATAATTCCAACACCACCCCCAACACTAGTGTCCCCATCTTCCTCCTTCAAGCACCCACCCGCTCTCTCTCACCTGCCACTCCAACTCAATTGTGTGTGTGTAAGTTGTGGCACACAGACACAATGGAATACTATACAGCTCCAAAGAAGAACAAAGTCATGCAATGTGCATGCAACATGGATATCATGCTGAGCCAGTTAGTCAGGATGAAAGGGATAGATAGAGAATGATTTATCTCTTAGTCTCTATTTAGATGTGAGGGAAGTATCAGAGCACAGGGCAGAAGGCACTTGCTTTGCATGCATGCTGCTGACTCTGGTTTCATCCTGGCCATGGCATGGATTCCTAGCACTGCCAGGAGGATGCTAGCAATAGCCCCTGAGCACTGCCCAATGTGGTACGAAAGAGCACCCCTCAATAAACAGACAAATAAGCTAAATAGAAGTGAGAGAAAATTGGAGTTAAGAGAGATTTCTCACCCTTCTGAAGCTCACTCAGATGAGAGAATAGAGATTTGCCATCTCCTTTTATTTGAGGGGGTTTGATGTGGCTCATATTATCACGTTTTGGGGGTATTGGGGTCACACCTAGTGATGCTTAGGGGTTACTCCTGGCCCTGTGCTCAGGAATCACTCCTGGTTCTCGGGGTACCCTATGAGATGCCAGGGATAGAAGTCGGGCTCACTGCATGCAAGGCAAATGCCCTCCCCATGGTACTGTCACTCCAGCCCCTTTGTCACGCTCTTTTTAAAAAAAATTTTATTGAATCACCATGAGATAGTTATGAGCTTTCATGTTTGGGCTACAATCTCACAATGATCCAACACCCATCCCTCCACCAGTGCACATTCCCCACCACCAATATCCCTGGTGTACCCCCTCCCTTTCCCACCTGCCCCTGCCTCTAAGGCAGACAATATTCCCCATACTCTCTCTCTACTCTTGGGCATCATGGCTTGCAACACAGACACTGAGAGGTCATCATGTTTGGTCCATTATCTACTTTCGGCATGCATCTCCCATCCCGACTGGTTCCTCCAGCCATCATTTTTTTAGTGATCCCTTCCCCATTCCATCTGTCTTCTCCCCTCTGCTCATGAAGCAGGCTTCCAGCTATGGGGCAGTCCCCCTGGCCCTCGTATCGACCGTCCTTGGGTGTCAGCCTCATTGTCACACTCTTTGTGAACAGAACCAAGGCCCGCCTACCCAGCAGGCTATTCTCCCCTCTCTCGTCATGCTCAGAGCCTGAGTGGGGAGTCTCGAACCCTGTGATCTCGGCCCGTGCTGAGGGGCTCTGCTTCTCTCCAGCACGGCCACAGCCTTGATGCACAAGGAACACACTCGAGCTTGGACCGCGGGCTCGGGACTGCTGCCCCCCCACTGTCCAGATGGGACAGCTGATGTCCAGCACTGCCCTCGGCAAATCTCTAACAAGCAAGTGAAACAGGCTAAGTCCGAGCCAGACCCCCGTGGCTGCATCCCCCCCGCCTTTCCCTGCCCCACCAGAACTCCGAGCTCCGCGCTTCCCTTCGCCTCTTCCCCTCGCATCCTGGTCTAGAAGCGGGGGCAGCTGTGAGGGAAGGCACCGGGCGGGCGGGCGGGCTCCCACGCTCTCTCCCTGTTCCCTCGGCGCGGGTGAGAGCTTGACATCTGTCAGGGAGCGCGTTTAGGCAGGAGAGTTCCCTGCTGCCGTGTCAGCCCTGATGGAGTCCATCATCCGATGAAAAGCTTCCGTCGGAGGAGAGGCATTTCGGGTTGACATTTTCCAGACAGAAACAAAGTAATAACCACCATAAACACGAAGTCCCCACGGGCGAACCCGGGCCCAATTACAGCCGACGAGACACGAGGGAGCAGGGCTCCCGGAGGGGAGCATCTCGGCATCCCCGTGCCCCACCAGAGCCTCAGGACCCGCCCTGGATGCTCCACTGGGGTGACATCGGGATGGAGGAAGGACTAGGAGCTCATTCTGGGGGGGTGGTCCCAGGATACTGGACCCCGGGGGAGGCCGACATCACAGCATGCTTCAAAAACGCCGGAGTGCTGGAGCCATCACACAGCAGGTAAGGGGCTTGCACGGGGTGGACCCCGCTGCAGTGGGCCCTGTTTGAGCCCTGGCCCTGCACAGGGCCCCCCCACCCTGCCGGGAACGATTCCTGAGTGCAGAGCCGGGAGTAAGCCCTGAGCACCGCTGGGTGTGGCCCCCAGATGCCCTGACCCCCAATATACTTGAGTCAGAGCTGGAGTGACTGGTAGAGAGATTAATTCCCGCCTCCAGACCTTCCTCTCTGCTTTTCCCATCTAGGCCTTTGAGGCCCAGAAGCCCTGGACCTTCTCTCCCTGCCCTGCACAAACCCAAGCGCTGTGTATTTTCCCGGGTTCCTGCTTCCTCTGTTTGCTGGGACACCCCTGGGGCTGGCAGGGAGGGAAGACGCATTCCCGAAGAAAGCAGGGGCAGTGGTGAGTGCTAGGTCTTCTGACTGGTACAGCCACGTTAGCACCTTCTAGAAACGGCCCCGCCTGTCACAGGCTTTCTAGCGAACAGGAAAACGTGGGTCCAATCCAGAAGAAATAAGGAGGTGATCCTGTTTTTCCACGCCTTCTGGGAGACCCCAGGACCAGCTCCCGGCTTGCTGCCTAAGACACTGTGTCTGTGTTCTCGGAAAGGGCCACTGACACATCGCCTGGGTTTGACCCAGCTTTCACCCCCGGGCCTGCGTCGGACCCCCTGTGCCAGGGGGTGCCACGGAGCACAGAACCAGGAGTGGCTCCTGAGTAGCATCGGGAGTGGCTGAATCCCCCCAGTGTCCGACCAGTCCCAAGACTGGGTAGTACAGGGGTTAGGGTGCATGCCTTGCTTTTAGGGTGTACACCCACGGTCTATCTCGGCGACAAATTAGGCCGTTGTAACCCAGTGTTGCTGTGTCTGTGAAATTCTGGGTCTATAATTGATTCACATCACTCACTTCCTGTTGTGATTCCCCACCGTGGGGGTCTCGTGGCAGGGAAGGAAGGGGGGGACTTGTCAGTGCCAGGAGACACTTACTGTCCCCCTGGGGAGGGGTGCTCTGGGCAGTTCCTCGGGAGGGGCCAGGGCTGTTGTGGAGCGTCTGATGCTGGTCATAGCTCCTGTCAAGAAAGGATGATCTGGCTCCAAATGTCATCAGAGCCAGGGGTGACCCTGAGTTTTCTGGATACACGCATCTCTTTTGTTTAATTGAATCACTGTGAGACAGAGCAGTACAACGCTGTTCATGATTGGGTTTCAGTCATACAATGTTCCAACACCCGTCCCTCCACCAGCGTAATTTTCCAGCATAAATAATATCCCCTGTTTCCCTCCCGCACCCTAACTCCTCCCTACCCCAGCCTGCCTCTATGGCAGACACCTCTCCTCTCCTCTGTCTGTCTGTCTGTCTGTCTGTCTGTCTGTCTGTCTCTCTCTCTCTCTCTCCTTCCCTCCCTCCCTCCCTCCCTCCCTCCCTCCCTCCCTCCCTCCCTCTCTCCCTCCCTCGATCTCTCTCCTTCTTTCTCTCTCCCTCCCTCTCTCTCTTTGGGCATTCTAGTTTGCAATACAGATGCTGAGAGGTCATCACGGACGCATGCATCTTAGCACTGTCCAGATCACGCTGATTCTAGTGACATAAGCTTGAAGCTTATTGCTAGTGTTGACTTTGAACCTTTGGCGGAGGAAGAGGAGATGAGATACTAAAGAATGTGTCTCCTCGTGCCTGGCTCCCAGCCTAACTCAGACACCCATTCCCTGGGAGATTTTCCCAAGGGATCAAACTTCTCTGGCCCGTGGGGGCTTCACCTCACCCGTGGACACTGCAGCTGCCTCTAATTCTCTCTGCTTTCGAGCAGGCTGGGAATTGGGGGCAGCTCATGGGGTCTTCTCATCATCTCTGAGAAATCAGATTTCAGCCCAACCACTGGGCTGTTTAGGGGAGAGCCCAGGTCAGGTGTTCCTCCGTACAGATGACTTGACCCTCAAAATTATTTGAGAAAGGTTTTTTCCATTGCGTGGAGGGACATCAGTCACCAGTGCAAGGGCCAGACGTTCTTTCTTTGGAGAAAGTGTCATTCCTTTTTTCATCCTTCTGAAATTCAACAGTCTGCACCTCATCTCCCTACCCAGGAAAAAAATAAAGAGACTAAAAATAATGACAAGAAGTCAGAACAAAAAAAAATTCTGAGACCAAGGCTTCAGAAATGAAGGACTTACCCGGTCATGTTTTCACACAAAATAGGGGATTTAACATTTGGTCTATGGACCCTTTCCCCCAAGTGGCTTTTAACATTCAATGCGATGTTTATGTGGAGGGTTTCGTTCAATCGTCTCGGCAAGCATTTCCGGGCCAGGGCTGGGTCCCCTGCACAAGCTGAATGTGGAAAACACATCGGGAGGTGCCTAGCGTTGCATAAATAGAGGCGTCGGTTTGAATAGCTCATAAATCGATGCGTGAGACGGGCGCGGGAGTGAATGGCATCTCCGGGGCAAATTAGCTAGAGTGCAGTTCACACCGCCCTCTCCTGAGCTTGGGGGTCAGCTCACTCCAGGATATATGATCATTAAATATGACCCTTCGAGGCATTGTGTCCAGAGAAGGGGAGATTGCTCAATTTTCAGACAAGAGTTTCAACAAGGGGCAGAGCTGTTTTATCTGCTTGGATTTGGGTCACTAATTATACCCACTGATCTTCCAGTAATGAATCTAACAACGACCTCATAAATTGTGCGGTGACAACGAGGTTCCCCTCTGTCCTTTCTCATCATAAAATGAGACGAATGTGCTTCTAATTAGTCATGGCGACGGCGTGTCTCTCTGAGTAGCCAGACAAGTGAGGACATGCAGGCTGGGGCTGTGGGGGGGGAGACGGGGATTCGTGGGTAGGGGTCTGCCTCGCTGTGTGATCTAACCCCCGCGTGTCCCCTCTCTGATCCTGGAAACTTGACATTGCATCTGTGGAGAGCCCAGGCGTCCCACAGACCTTCAAAGACCACATTGGGAAAGATTAGCATCGGGCAGCTTTCCCTAGAATTTCTTCTTTCCCCTCCCCCTTGTGTCTTTCGTTTATTTTATTTTATGAAAGCACCATGATTTGCGGGCTGGAGCGATAGCACAGTGGTAGGGCGTTTGCCTTGCACGCAGCCGACCCATGTTCGATTCCTTCGCCCCTCTCGGAGAGCCCGGCAAGCTACCGAGAGTATCCTGCCCGCTCGGCAGAGCCTGGTAAGCTCCCTGTGGGGTATTGGATATGCCAAAAACAGTAACAATAAGTCTCACCATGAGAGACGTTACTGGTGCCCGCTCGAGCAAATCAATGAGCAACGGGATGACAGTGACAGTGACCATGACTTGCAAAGTTATGCATAGCTGAGCTTTAGACATACAGTGTTTCATCACCGAGCCCACAACCAGTGTCAACTTCTCTCCACCGGTGTCCCCAGGTTCCTTGCTCCCCCCCGCCCCGCCTGCGTCCCCCCACCCCAGCCCCAGCCCACCCTCTTGACAGGCGCCTTTTTAACTTTGGTTGTTAAAGTTCAGGCCTCAGGATTCCAGTGCTGTTGACCTTGTGGTTTGGATACTTAGCGCTCTCATTCCTCAGTATCACCGGTGGATCGATGGATCGACTGACCTGAATCCCCTTGACCCCTGCTCCCTCTCTCCACCCCGTGGCTTCTCATCTGTCTCTTCTTTCCCCCTTCACTTGATTTCTTTCTCTCTTTTCCCTATCCTCTGGCGACAGGGGGTATCTGGCATCCCCATTTACCCCGTTTCACTCCCTCACCCAGTTATGCTAAACGCCACGCGTGAGTAAGATCAAACTGCATTTATCCTTCTTCTTCTTCTTCTTCTGGCTGGAGCAATGGCACACCGGGTAGGGCGTTTGCCTTGCATGCAGCTGACCTGGGTTCGATTCCTCCATCCCTCTCGGAGAGCCCGGCAAGCTACCGAGAGTATCCTGCTCCCACAGCAGAGCCTGGCAAGCTCCCGGTGGCATATTCGATATGCCAAAAGCAGTAACAACAAGTCTCACAATGGAGACGTTACTGGTGCCCGCTCAAGCAAATTGATGAATAACGAGACAACAGTGCTACAGTGCTCTTCTGGCTTACCTCATTTAACGCGAGGTCTTTCCGTTCCTGCTGTGTTGCAGTAGCCCACGATTCCTTTTCTGATTCACTGCAGATGTGCGTGGCTCATATGTTGTGTCAAAGACTGGGTTCACATAGATGAGCAGGACATGTCGGGTTGATACCCAGTGGTGTGGAGACAGGTGCCCGGGCATAGCTAACTTAACACTGCAGTCATAAAACTTGCCCCCCCCCAATGACTCATATTATCATGAGAGGAGCTGAAGAGCACTGTAAAACTGTCATCCTGTTGTTCATCAGTTTGCTCGAGCGGGCACCAGTAACGACCCCATTGTGAGACTTGTTACTGTTTTTGGCATATCGAATACACCATGGGCAGCTTGCCAGGCTCTGCCATGTGGGCGGGATACTCTCGGTAGCTTGCTGGGCTCTCCGAGAGGGATGGAGGAATTGAACCCAGGTCAGCCGTGTGCAAGGCAAACGCCCTACCTGCTGTGTTATCACTCTAGTCCAGCTAGACCAATTAATTCTGCCAAAGGCAAAGCAGAGGAGAAATGAAGGACTTTCTGAAAGAGGTGACCTGTTCTTGGTGCCCTAGGTAGAGTGGAAGATTCCTGCCCATCACAAATGCTGGAGGTTATGCTCAACATTTCTTTTTTTTTTTCTTTTTGGGTCACACCCGGCGATGCACAGGGGTTACTCCTGGCTCTGTACTCAGGAATTACTCCAGGCAGTGCTCGGGGGGCCATATGGGATGCTGGGAATCAAATCCAGGTGGGCCACGTGCAAGGCAAATGCCCTCCCCGCTGTGCTATCGCTCCAGCCCCATTGGATTGTTTTTGTAGTGATGGATCAAGCCCAGGTTCTCACACATACGAGGCAGCTGCTTTACTACCTTCCTGAGGCTCCATTCCACCCCTCTACTCTTAATTTTTGTTTATTTTTTCTTTTTGGGTCACACCCGGCGATGCTCAGGGGTTACTCCTGGCTCTGCACTCAGGAGTCATTCCTGGCGGTGCTCGGGAGACCATATGGGATGCTGGGAATCGAACCCAGGTCGGCCGCGTGCAAGGCAAACACCCTCCCCACTATGCTATCTCTCCAGCCCTGATTTTTAATAAAAACATTTCTTGTTATCCACTGGGCCTTTAGGAGGATTCACTTGTAATTTATTTGTTTATAGTGAGAAACTAGAAACAACTTCAAAAGCCCGTCGGGGGGCTGGCAATGGTGCCACGACACGAGTGTGTAGGTTAAGTACCCACAGCAAGGTGATGTGGATCCACAGATATCGTGGGTGGAAATTGCTCTCAGAATTTGGGCTGAAATATAACAAATGCACAATAAGAGGAAAACCCAGGTGATACGGGTGAGAGCGATCAGCGAGGGCTTAGACACTACTGGGGCATTTCTCGCATGTTCTATGGTGCTGGGACCGAGGTCCGGAGGGATGGTGGGTTTGGTGCATCAGCTGGACTTTCTCCGGGCAGACCCGAGGGCTGGGCCAGGGCTCCCGGGTCGCTCCAGAGAGAGGGCATGGGCCCAGTGTGTGCAGGAAGCGGAAATCACAAGGGACCCCCAGGAAGTTGTAAAGGTGTGTCCAATCAGGAAGGAGAGAATGGATTACTTAGGGGGCCCAGAGCTAGACTCCCTTTTCATGCTAAGAAAAATCCATCGCGATGGACTCATCCCTTGGATCCCACACTCAGCCTTTCAGAGTGGAAACTTTCACTGTGATTTATATATTATTTTTGCAGATGTAAATATATAGCAATAATGCAGTTATAAAACTGACATGGTATCAGACCATAAATTATACTTGACACCTAATAACGCTGGATTCCTCTGCAAGTCCGTCCACGTGCCAGGCTGCCACAGGCCGTCAGAGCAGCAGCCCGGCTGCCCGCGTGGCCGTGAATAAAGTTCTCGGGCTCTTTGCAGGATCCAGACAGAACCGACCCTAGCTGGGCCAGGGTCTGGGCCAGGCTGGGCCAGGGCTGGGGGACACGAGGCAGCGTCATCTCTCTGCGTGTTTATGCGTTCGGTTAGTTGGAGGCCGCGCTGTCCAGGGCTGGGCTCTGGTGGCAGGTCCGACAGGCGCCGTCAGGGAGCATGGGGACCTGAAGATAACACACACAGGTCAGGACTGGGTCACAGGGATTCGTGCTCAGGGCCCTTGGGGATGTGTTTTTCTTGCGAGCAAGATGAAGGTCAGTTGTAGAGCAGCATCCAAGGCCAGTCCAGAGGGAGAAATTCAGGGTGAGAGAACTTGAGTTTGAACTGGAGATTTTGTCTGTATAGCTGCAGAAAGAGAGAGAGAGAGAGAGAGAGAGAGAGAGAGAGAGAGAGAGAGAGAGAGAGAGAGAGAGAGAGAGAGACAGAGAGACAGAGAGAGAGACAGAGAGAGAAACAGAGAGAGAGAAACAGAGAGACAGAGAAAAACAGAGAGACAGGGAGAAAGAGAGAGACAGAGAGAGAAGAAAAGTACCTGCCATAGAGGTGGGGTAGTTGGAGGGAAACAGGGGACATTGGTGGTAGGAAATATACACTGGTGAAGGGACGGGTGTTGAAACATTGAATGACTGAAACCCAACCATGAACAACTTTATAACTGTGTGTCTCACTGTGACTGAATTAAAATAAATAACAACAACAATAATAATAATAATAATAATAATGAGGTCAGGATGAGGCCTGGTAAGAGAAACTTCCAGACCAAGCATTTTAAACCAATCCATCAGAGCAGGAGAGTCCATGAGACATATACACATACACATATGTGCACATATATACTCACACACACATAGACACATACACACATTCATTTGCTTTCAATTGCCAATTCTCCATGGCTAATTCCAATCGTTGATTCTCTTCTTGCTTGGGGGGACATTTACTAGCTTTGAATTTCTTTGTTTGTTTTAGAGTCACGCCCCATAGCCCTGCCCCGGACTCTCGCCAGGCTGTTTCACTCAGGGCGCCCTAGGGGGGGCAGGGGAAGAGCCCTCCCCGCCCCAAGGGACCCAGCCCCGGCAGCCGACCTCCACTACCCAACCACCACAAAGGTCCAGGCCACTTTCCACATGCTCGGCGGAGCCTCGTACATGGTGACACATCATCACAGAGGGAAATATAAATGACTCTCAGAGAGCCTGGCAAGCTACCGAGAGTATCCCACCCACACAGCATGAAGGTCAGTTGTAGAGCAGCATATTCGATATGCCAAAAACAGTCACAACAAGTCTCACACTGGAGACGTTACTGGTGCCCGCTCGAGCAAATTGAACAATGGGACAACAGTGCGACAGTGATACAGGGTCACACCCAGCAGTGCTTGAGGCCTACTCCCGGCTCTGTGCTCAGAGATCACTCCCGGTGGGGCTGAACACTGGAGTCTGCCGTGGACATCTGAATGTCCGAATGTCCTGGGGAACTGGTGGAACATCTTGGAGAGCCTCTTCCAGACACCCTGGGAGGCTCTGCCCTTCCGGGGGTGCAACAACACGGCCCAGAGAGCAGGTTCGCTTCTAGAGTCTTGCTCCTGGCTGCGGCGTGGCTCAGGCTGGGAGGGGAGAGATGGAGGCGGAGGAGCCCCTGTTGCTGCTCCCGAAGAAATCTGTGGGTCCCGGCAACGGGATGAGGCCCCGGCCTCAGGTGCCAGGATAAAGGACGGACTTAGATCGTGTTCTCAGTGGGGGGCCTCCGGGCATCCAGACTCGGAAACTGTGGTGTGATGCCTCCACCCACCCCCGCCATGCCCAGAGCCAGGCAAGTGACGAATGGAGGTGGACAGGCCACCCCCGGTTGTGGAGGCCGGGAGCTTCCTAATCAAACTGTGGAGGGGGTTGATAAATGGCCCTGCGGATGCGGTGGAATTAAGCATCCACACTGGAGGCACCACAGCTCGTCTCCTGAGGGGTAGCAAGAGGAGTTTTGGGTGCTGGGGGAGCAGATGGGCAGCAATGAGGGCAGGGATTCGTTATCAATGGCTAACAGAGTTCATCAGTCATTCCCAGGTAATAATCACGGTATCACTGCCATCCTGTTGTTCATCGATTTGCTCGAGTGGGCACCAGTAACGTCTCCATTTGTCACAGCCCTGAGATTTTAGCAGCCTCTCCTTACTCGTCCGCCCAAACGGCGCCGTATTGGAGGCTCTTTCAGGGTCAGGGGAGTGAGACCCATCATCGTTACTGTATTCGGCATCTCGAATACGCCCCGGGGGAGCTTGCCAGGCTCTGCCCCAGCTAATAATACTGTATTAAAACCCAACAGGACCAGGTTTGGGGAAATTCTGGTGGGTGAATGGTTGGGTGGGCTGAGAGGCAGCGAGCCTCAGAGAGGCTTTTACCCACCTGTTCCTGACTGCCACCCATCTGTATGGACCCAGCAGAAGGCAACTGGCGCTTGATGAGTTTTTCTAGTAAATTAATCTAACCCGAGGAGGGAGGCTTGGGATCCTCTGGTCATGAGCCAGAATTTCACAGGTAAAATCTAGACCCATGAGTGGGGTGTTAAGTTTGGGGTCTTGGGTAATTGCACCCTTAATCTGCGAGATTGATGGACTTCCGGGCAGATGGTGTCAGAATTGTGGGGACAATGGAATACTATGCGGCTGTTAGGAGAGATGAAGTCATGAAATTTGCCTATCAGTGGATGGACATGGAGAGCATCATGCTAAGTGAAATGAGTCAGAGAGAGAGGGACAGACACAGAAGGACGGCACGCATTTGTGGAATATAAAGTAACAGAGTGGGAGACTGACACCCAAGGAGTGTAGAGATAAAGGCCAGGAGGATGGCTCCGTGGCTTGGAAGCCAGCCTCACATGCAGGGGGAGAGGGCGGCTCAGAGAGAGAAGGGACCACCAAGTAAAGGATGGTTGGAGGGCTCGCTCGGGACGGGAGATGCGTGCTGAACATGGACCGAACATGATGGCCACTAAGTGCCGGTATTTCGAACCAGAACACCCAAAAGGAGAGAGTAAAAGGGAATGTGCCTGCCACAGAGGCGAGGGTTGTGGGGGGAGAGGGTTTTTCTTTGGGGGGGTATGGCAGGAGGGATACTGGGATCATTGGTGGTGGAGAAGGGGCATTGGTGGGAGGATGTGTGGATGTGTACTTGATCGTCGTATGACTGAAATGTAATCACAAAAGTTTGTAAAGATGTAACTGTATCTCACGGTGATTCATTAAGAAAAAATAAAAGAAAAAAGACTTGTGTGGAATCGTAGGATGCCCAGCTAAACTCTGAGAATAGCTTGGTGGTATCTTGCCCCCCCCAGTGCCCCCACAGCCCACCCCACCCCCACGCCATAGCTGGTGTCTGGAATTGCAGTGGGGATCAGAGTGGTATCAGAGTCAGACTCAGAGGCTAAGAGAGGAGTTAACTTACCCCATGTAGACTTGGGGTGTTGACAAAGCCAGGGGTGATGACTTTAGGCACTTAGGGTTGACACAGAGGCTGGAAAGGCGAGGGGGTCTTTTGTCTTTCTCTTACCAACCACCCTAGAGAGATAATTACCTCCTTCGGAGCTAGGAGCTTGCTTGCCCATCAATTTTTGGCAGCACCGCCAAGACCCCAAGGCGAAAGCGCACTCGGAAAGCAGAGTTTTACTTAAAAAAATTAAACTATGTTTACTGATTTTTTTTTTCTTGATGACTGTGGCTTGGGTCAGAGAGGACCTGCCCTTCCTCCCTTCCTCATGAGGGAAGAGTGTCTGCTCGTGCCGAGATAGGGCAGGCGTGTGGAGGGCCAGCGATAGGGTTTGTTACCACCCTCAACAGAACTGGTGGCAAATAGGATGTCCTCTGTATTGTCCACTACGCATTCCCCTGCCCATGGTGAGCGTAGGCGGCCGGCGGCTCTTCGGAGGGAGGGTTGCTGGGATCTTTCCAGGAAGGTTGTAGATGAGAACGGTGGTGGGGTTTTAGCGTGCTGTGTGGGAGAAGCATGAAGCAGGGTTCCCTGGGACCCTTAAAGGATGAGAGGTGAGACATGATGGCCTCTCAGTAGCTGTATTGCAACCTGTATTGCATAAGTAGAAAGAGCACTGTAGCACTGTCGTCCTGTTGATCATCGTTTTGCTCAAGCGGGCACCAGTAACGTCTCCATTGTGAGACTTGTTACTGTTTTTGGCATATTGAATACGCCACAGGGAGCTTGCCAGGCTCTGCCGTGTGGGCAGGACACTCTTGGTAGCATGTCGGGCTCTCCGAGAGGGCTGGAGGAATCGAACCCGGGTTGGCCACATGGAAGGCAAATGCCCTACCCACTGCGCTATCGCTCCAGTCCAAGTAGAGAGAGAAAGAGGGAAATTGTCTGCCATAGAGGCGGGGGAGGGATACTGGGGCCATTGGTGGTGGAAAATGTGCACTGGTGGAGGGATGGGTATTCCATCATTGTATGACTGAAACTCAAACATGAAAGCTTTGTAAGTGTAGCTCATGGGGATTCAATTAAAAAAATAAAATAAAATACATTTTGAAAAAGATGAGGGGTGACTTTGAAGCAATCAGAGCTGCTGGTGGTAAGGTCATATGCAAATTTAAATGCTTTCCTGAGGTTGCAGGGATACTCCAGCATGCGTCTGAGTTCTTTTTTACGAGGAAATTAATTATTATTTCAAAGCGTAGTGCCAGGAGGGACATGGCTTGGTGTAGAGGGGTTCAGGAAAGGTTTCCCGATGGCACGGCCTTGGGCTCAAGTGCGATGAAGGGGCAGGAGTTGGGTGAAATTGAGGAAAATTGGACTGGTGAGAGCAGTATGCATGTGTGTGTGTTGTGTATGAGTGTGTATGTGTGTGTGTTGTGTGTATGAAGGTGTATGTGTGTGTGTCAGTGTGTATGTGTGTACATGTGTGTTGTGTGTATGTGTGTGTGTTGTGTGTATGAATGTGTATGTGTGTTAGTGTATGTGTGTACGCATGTGTGTTGTGTGTATGTGTGTATATGTGTATGTGTATGTTGTGTGTGTGTGTGTGTGTGTGTGTGTGTGTGTAATTCCCCCCACCCCAGTTGGTTCTCCTTGGATTGACACAATCAAAATAACTCGGGCAGACTTATAGGCGAGGAAACAAAATGTTCTCAGCTGGTCCTGAGGAATCTTCCTGGCTGTGGAGACCAAGGCCAGAGAGACTCACAGGGCTGCAGATTCTGAGCTGCGGAGCGGGATTGGGGGCCGGGATATAAGGAGAGAGACGGGGCGGGGGCGTGACCAAGAGCCGGTGCCCTGCAATGAGGCGCTTGCTCTGCCACGTGGGCCCATCTCACGGGCTCTTTCAGGTAAAAGCTCTGGTTCTGGGGAAGACCCCGGGCTTGACTCTCCTACGTAGCTCAGTTTCTGCCAACATAGGGCGGGGTCAGTCCTGAGCTCCAGCCAGTTAAAGCCTGGGGGTGGAGGGGAAGCCCAAGGTCTGCTCTGAAAATAGAGCAGGGGTGAGGGCCCACACCTGGTGATGCTGGGGCCTACTCCTGGCGGGGGCTGGCGGGACCCCAGGGGGTGCTGGAGATGGAACCTGGGTTGGCCATGTGCAAGGCCGACTCGCTGCCCTATTTCTCTGGCCCCTCTTGCACTGAGCTTTATGATCAAGGAAACATTAAGCTTCTCCTTCAGCCCACACTCGTGCGCCCCCATTTTTCGGATCAGCTTCTGTGTGGTGACAGATACAAGCTGGGTGGGGAGACCCCTACCATCAATTACTTCCTCCAGGCTTTGGGACAACAGTCAGGTAATTTAGTGTAATTGTGTGGGACCCTGCCAGAGTACTTTTGGCAATGTAATTGTGTGTGTGTGTGTGTGTGTGTGTGTGTGGGTGGGTGGGTGTGTGTGTGTGTAAAATAACAAGTCCATGAGTATACATTTGTGACTTGTATTTCCAGAATTCTCTGCGGCATTGGAGGGAAACAAATATAGCAGATGAACAATATTTGTATTGTCATAGTTAAGTACTAGCAAACATTTGAGTACAGATTTTCTTTTTTTTATTATTCTGCTTGGGTAGGAATATTTAATTCTCTGACGGGCGCTGGAGTAAAATCATAACTTCTTGGTTCCAACTGCATAACTGTTCACAAAGCATTCTCTTGTAAGACGCTCTCGACAGCCCCCCGAGATCAGTCACTCATTACTACTCGTGCTCATTCATTTACCCCTCCTAGAGGCACTCTTTGAGCCCCTGCTATGCCAGGCAAGAGTCTAAGTTCTGGTGCTGGGGTGCATCGAACAGGAAAGGTCCTGGGGGGAACCTAAAGATTGAGATGATGGGGGAGGATTAAAACATGAACAGGAAACAAAGCCCAAAGCTCAGCAGTTAAACATTCTGACCTCACAAGCTACCAGATATTGAACCCACAGCACGGGCTTACTTGGAGAGACCAGCTGAAAAGTAGTCAGGGAAGGGCAGTCTCGAAGAAACACATGAGCACCCCCCCCCGCCCCGAAAAGAATAGCCAGCACCCCCTTAAGCTGTTTGTGATGGGGCGGGTCCCCCGGCAAGGAGGAGGCTCCCCCCTGAAGGAGAGCAGGAAAGGCCCGCAGGAGACGCAAGGCATGCTGGGGGCTGTAGTTCACAGGTGCTAGGCATGCTGGGGGCTGTAGTTCACAGGTGGGCACCAGCTCGGAGTCTGCAGAACCCTTTGGCTTAATGAGGCTAAATTGGGTCTGCCTGAGATGATTCTCACAAAGATGACTCTGTGTGTGTGTGTGTTGTGTGTATGAATGTGTATGTGTGTGTCAGTGTGTATGTGTGTGTACGTGTGTGTTGTGTGTATGAATGTGTATGTGTGTGTCATTGTGTCAGTGTGTATGTGTGTGTACGTGTGTGTTGTGTGTATGAATGTGTATGTGTGTGTCAGTGTGTATGTGTGTGTACGTGTGTATGTGTGTTGAGATGTGAGGGCGAAATGCTGCTTGGCAGGTGATTGAGGGTGGGTGGCAAGGCGGCGCCCCCGTGGGCACGACCACGAGGTTACCCACCAGCACCTGGAGGAGGGGCTGCCTCAGTTCGGTCGTTATTGACAAGAGCAATCTCAGTGCTGGAGGGTTCCCTTCCGGAAGCGCTCCCCTCAGCCCAGTGATTGGCTTGTGAGGATTCTGGTGTGTGGGGGGGAGGTGAGGGGCCACACCTGGTGATGCTCAGGACCTGCTCCTGGCTCTGTGCTGAGAAATCACTCCTGGCGGGGCCTGAGGGACCACAAGGGATTCCAGAGAAGGAACCTGGGTAGCCCACGTGCACGGCAAGTGTTTTACTTGCTGCCCTATTTATCTGGCCCCTTCATGCTGAGTATCATGACCAAGGATCTTCCTCGTTCCCGTCACTCACTCCTCAGTGCTCTGTGCTAGGAGTCCAGGCAGAGTCAGCAGAAAAACTATGCTTTGGGTACTTAAGGATTGCTTTGAATCAGTTGCTGTTTATTTTAAGGCCCACCAGGCAGAGGACAAGCAGGTTGAGTGGAAGTGACCCTCTCTGCAGTCTCGGGGGAGATCTCCTCTGACTGGGAGGAAAAGGAGGGCACTCTGGTCTCCAGAAAACGCTGGAGGATGGATTTATGCCTGTACAACAACCCCACCCTCCTGCTCACCTGCCTGATCATCTCCTTACCTGGCTCTCCCCAGTATCCTGCTTGGTCTTTAAGATGCTGTTTGCAGGGCTGGAGCAATAGCACAGTGGGGAGGGCATTTGCCTTGCACGTGGCTGACCTGGGTTGGATTCCCAGCATCCCGCAGGGTCCCCTGAGCATCTCCAAGAGGCATTCCTGAGTGCAGAGCCAGGAGTAACCTCTGTGCATCACCGGTGTGACCCCAAAAGCAAAACAAACAAACAAACAAAGATGCTATTTGGGTCGTCTGGGAGAGTTACTTGGTTTTCAGGAGTATCTTGCCTTTACCAGAGGGTCATATGTTCCTGAATTTCCATTTATTGTTTGTTTCTCCTCTCCACTAACCTTTTGTCATGGGGAGGGGCTGTCTCAGCCAAGAATCTAGGCGGGGGAAGGGAAAATTATTTTTCCTCCTTCCCATAGGATCCTGTAACATCAGCTGCCCTTTCATTAATTCTTTCATGGCTGTGGCGGCAGGCCCTGCTGCAGACAAGCATTTCTTTAGAGGCGGGAGGAGAAGGGAATAAACAAGAGGAGCTGAGGGGCTTTCTCCTAGAGGCCTTGATGACTTGTAAAGACCCTCCCAGGCCTTGCAGGGGCACTGACGCAAGAGAATCCTCTGATCCTTGCCCCCCCCCCCTTTCTGGCAAGCCGGAGGGTGTCTGATGCTGGTGCCAGAGCCACCAAACCCTGTAAAGGTTGGGAATGTTCACTGGGAAGCCAGAAGAGGCCAAAAAGCCGTTTCCCACAGCCCCTTCCAGCTGTGTTGTCCCATAAATTTTCCATGAAGGCTTAGATATAAAATATTTGCATCTCTGTCTTATCAGCCCTGTGCTGCCATTCTAATGGGCAAGTCGGCAAAGGCGATTTACAAGGGAAGGATGTGGACGGGTCCCCGCTAAATTTCATTTACAAAATAGGCGGTGGGCTGAAGTGCAAAAATCCCCTTTCCGGAGGAAGGATGGGCAGCCAGGAGGTCAGGAAGGGACTCTGTTAAGCTCGAGGGAACTTGAGGATGGCTCTGCCCACTTGAACCTGACCTGGGTCATACACGGGTTTGTGCAGCCCAAGGTGGGCAGCAGAGGCAGTGGCTGAGCAGTAGATCGGCCTGAGGTGGGCGGTGGGATTCCAGAGAAACAGGATTTGCACATTTCCCCCTCTCAGGACTTGAGGTTCACTGAGCCTTATTCCAAGCACCAGGACCATCATTCCTGGTGATGGGGAATTGGGTCATGAGGATATGGAGACAGGGGCGGAGGGTCTCATCCGGTGCAAGAAAGGGCTTGACACCGGGAAAACTGGAGTCGGGAAGTTCGCACGTAAATGGATGGATGTGGAGTGGATCAGGCTGAGTGAATGAGTCGGAGGGAAAGGGACAGATGGGAATGGCTGCACTCGTTTGTGAGATATTAAAAAACGTAGTATGAGAGTCAAATCCAAGGGCAGTAGAAACAAGGACCAGGAGGACTGGTCCACAGTCAGAAGCTTGCCACAAGCGGTGGTGTGGGGAGGGCAGCTAGGAGAGAAGGGACCGCTAGGATAAAGGTAGTTGGAAAGAATCACTCTGGGTAAGAACTGTGTGCTGAGAGCAGGGGAAGGGAGAAACACTATAACCTCTCAGTACCTGGACCGCAAGCCATAATGCCCAAAAAGGGAGGGAGGGAAGGAGGGAGGGAGAGAGGAAAGGAGAGAGAGAGAGAGAGAGAAGAAGAAGAGAAGGAGAGAGGGAGGGAGAGGGAGGGAGGGAGGGAGTGAGGGAGAGAGAGAGAGAGAAAGAGAGAGGGAGAGAGAGAGAGAGAGAGAGAGAACCTACCATAGAGACTGACTGGAGCGGGGGATGGCCAGAGAGGACATTGGTGGTGGGGAATGATGTACACAGGTGGAGGAACTGGTTGTTGGAACATTGTATAAGTGAAACAAAGTTACAGCTCTATAACTGTAACTGATACAGAGCTGTAATTTTGTATCTCATAATGATTCAATTAAAAAATATATATACTACATAATAGCACAGCAGGTAGGGCGTTTGCCTTGCATGTGGCCAACCAGGTTTTGATTCCTCCGTCCCTCTCAGAGAGCCCGGCAAGCTACCAAGAGTATTCCACCCACATGGCAGAGCCTGGCAAGCTCCCCGTGGCCTATTCGATATGCCAAAAATGGTAACAACAAGTCTCACCATGGAGACGTTACTGGTGCCTGCTCGAGCAAATCGATGAACAACAAGATGACAGTGCTACAGTGCTATCCTATATAATATAAATATTGTTTATAAATATTGTGTGGGAGATGAGGACCATTATTATTACTGTTTTTGGCATACCAAATATGCCATGGGTAGCTTGCCAGACTCTGCCGTGCTGGCGGGATACTCTCAGTAGCTTGCCGAGAGGGATGGAGGCTTTTAGGGAGGTCTCCATTCCCCCTCACAAGTGCTCCTAGTCTACCGAATGCAAGCGTCTGGTCGACTGGCACGCTGTAACGACCTGCAGCACCTGTTGATTTGCTCTTCGCCGGTTGGCACCGTTGCCACCCCCTGCCACGGAGAGGCAGTGAACCATATGGTTCACACCATATTTGAAACCCATTGAGTACGGTGTGGTAATTATTGAAAATGGATAGAAAGTGTTCTTCCTGCACTAACATGCGCCTCAGAGACCTGGGCCCTATGAAAACAGGATGAGGACGCTCTTTGGGTATCCCAAAGAGGAATCGAAAGAGTATCACGCTTGGAGTATCACGCTTCACTCAAGTGAGAGAAGGAATCCGGAGTTCCGACCTCCAGTGATGATTGAGAATCAGGCATGCTGTCTCGTCTTCCAAAGAATCGAAAATCAGAGGGACTGGACACATAATGCAATTTAGAGATGACCGCTGGACTAGGGCCGTCATCGACTGGATTCCATGGGACATCAAAAGAACGTATGGTCGCCCACCTACGAAATAGTCAGACTTCATCAAAACCCTGAACAAACGGTTTGAGGCTCTTTGTGTTCCTGGAGTGAGCAGACGCCGTTGGGCTACACAGGCACGCAATAGGGACAAATGGAGACGTTACTGACTCCTGCTCAAGCAAATTGATGAATAATGGGATGTCAAGCGATCAAGTGTATATATATATATATATATACATATATATATATATATGTTGGACTGGAGCAATAGCACAGCCGGTAGGGCACTTGCCTTACACGACCCAGGTTCGATTCCTCCATCCTTCTTGGAGAGCCCGGCAAGCTACCGAGAGTATCCCGCCCGCATGGCAGAGCCTGGCAAGCTAACCATGACCTATTCAATATGCCAAAACAGTAACAAGTCTCACCATGGAGACATTACTGGTGCCCGCTCGAGCAAATCAATGAACAACGGGACAACAGTGCTATAGACAGTGATATTATATATGTTCAATCAAAAAAAAAAAAAACAACGGAGCTTGAGTCAGGCCATAGGAGACCAGCATGCATAAATGACCGTCATTCTCCTCCCCTGGTCTGGACCCCACGTCAGGCCCCGTCCTCTCCGCGTCTACTGTGGGATCTGTCAGCTCAAGCGCAGAGACGCGTTCTCGAGGGGGCAGCGGCGTGAGGGAAACATTTCTGGAAATTCCTCAGCCTCCACACATTATGTCGGCGTTGGTCGGGCTCCAGCAGAACATGTGTGTGGCCATCCATAAGCAGGTGTGGCTGCGATGAGCAAGACGCAGACCCGTGTAAACATTGGCCGCGTGTGCGTGGCTCCGGGCGGCCTCGAGTTTGCTCACTCCGTGATCACCAGAAACCCAACGCCCACCACACAGGGATCTGCTCATTTGGGGATGTGACGGGGGGGGGGGGTCCTCACACCCAAGGTGGACACTTCCACGCCCTGAGGGACGGGCTCATGGTCTGCCAACTTGGATTCGATGCCCGGTGCTGACCTGCATTGAATCTAGGACTTAGGACTTGGAACTCTCCCCCTTCTCGCCCCCCACCTGCTTACTTAAGACTCTATTCCCCCCTCCCTTACTCGAGACCCCATTTCTTTTTAAATCATTGAGATAGGGATAATGGTAAGTTGTTGTGACTTTTACTCTCGGAATTAAATGTGAGCGTAGGGACAAGCAATTCCCCAGGACCCGACACCCTGGCCACCTGCAGTAAAATCTTAGCTCTTGGGTTTTGAGGGACTGATTCCTACAGGAACAGGAGCTGCACCCATCAGCAGCAGCACCCTAACTAGTGATGTCGGTGGGCCCCACGGGTGGCTCATGAGAAGCGGGGAGGAGAAAGACGGTCACTTTCTCCTGATCCACCTCTGCCACCCGGGACTCAGGGTTACTGGGTTCTTGTCTCGCCTCGCAGAAAGGAATTTCAGAAGAAGACGAGCAGTGAAACGACAGAGTTCTTATTTGGAAGTTTTGAAAGGAAGGAGGGAGAGAAAGTGGGAGAGAGTGGAGAGTAACGTCTCAAGAGAGAGCCTGGGCTTCTCCAAGGGCAGAGAGAGCCCCTACACACCCACCAGCGTTAGACACGAAAGCATGAGAGTCCACATCTCAAGAGGGGAAATGCGGGTGACACATGTGCTCAGGCACCACATGTGCTCAGTCACATGGGCGCAAGCAGCACATGGGCTCGGACAGCATATGCGCGCGCTTCCTTTGTCCAAGGTGGCCTTTATAAGGTTTCTCCAACCTGCCCCATGTGGGGCTTCTACCTAGTCAAAGTTGCTAGGGAGGTTACCGAGGGGGTAGGGAATGGGGATGGTTTTCTTTGAAATTGCTTTCCTGACTGGTTTCTGCAGGACCTTCTGCAGGAGATGGTTGGTCTGGCCTCCTTGGGGTCTGTTTCAGACTGACACCAGGTCTCTCTGAGGTCAGGGCTGTTACTTCCCAGGAGATTTACTGTCACTGCCTTGGGAGGCGCCTTCCCTACCTGCCTGCCTGCCTACATCACTAGTGGTGATCCTAAAGCTGGCAGTTTCAAGAGCTACTTGAGCTACTTGGAGTAGCACTGCGATCTACAGGAAATTTCCTAGCAATGGTGACTTGAATGAGATACCCCAATCAAAACTCTAACTTTTCTAAAGACCCTTTTCTGAACAGCACCTGAACTCACATCCCCGGGGTCCTGCAGTGTCTTTGGAAGTCCTTACCCATCATTCTGAGCTCTGTGGGTTGTAGAAGGACCGTGAAGTATGATTCCTCTTGTGCAGCTCTACTTTAATAGAAGGAAAGCATGTGAAGTGAGTTTTCAGCAAATGGAATAAAATATTTTATAACCCACGCAGATCACAGTGGGTCTCAAAGGCTGTCTGTTGACTTCCTAAGGCTATAAAGGAAGGGAATGCTGGGAAATGGTAATAAATGAGCAGGGGATGGTGCCTAGCCTGCCTCAGTGACCCAGGTGTGTGTGTGTGTGTGTGTGTGTGTGTGTGTGTGTGTGTACTTGCGTGTGTGCAAGTTCACATATCTCTTTGTGTATGAACACATCAAAGGCATTTCAGGTGCTAATTTTGAAACATCCCCCCTAGATAGATGAGGGGCAACCCCCCAAGCCAGAGGCTGTAACTGTCAGCCAGGGTTTGATTATTGACCTCAAAGTTCTCAGTCCTTCAGGCAGTCCTGTGTTTGTTTGACCAGGTGACCACTTGTTTCAACTGGCCTGGATTTCTAGAAATAAATGAATAGTATCACCCCCATCTTGCATTTACTGATTAAAATTCTCTACCAAGAATATGTGCTTTGGGGGCTGGAGCGATAGCACAGTGGGTAGGGCGTTTGCCTTGCATGCAGCTGATCTGGGTTTGATTCCCAGCATCCCATATGGTCCCCAGAGCACTGCCAGGAGTAATTCCTAAGTGCAAAGCCAGGAGTAACCCCTGAGCATCGCCAGGTGTTACCCAAAAACCAAAAAAAAAAAATATGTGCTTTTGGTAAAACCCCCCTCCAAGAGATTCTTATACAAAATAACATTGGAGGTTTACTGTATTACCTTTTTGATTAATAAATAATAATAATAGTAATTATTATTATTACTAACTACTAGACTGGAGTTATAGCACAGTGGATAGGGCATTTGCCTTGCACATGGCCAACTTGGGTTCGATTCCTCCGTCCCTCTTGGAGAGCCCGGCAAGCTACCAAGAGTATCCCGCCTGCATGGCAGAGCCTGGCAAGCTCCCTGTGGCATATTCGATATGCCAAATGCAGTAACAACAAGTCTCACAATGGAGACATTACTGGTGCCCGCTCGAGCAAATCGATGAACAACTGTACAACAGTGCTACAGTGCTACAATATTACTACTACTACTTGTTTTGGGGTAACACCCAGCAGTGCTCAGGGCTTACTCTTGGCTCTGCTCTCAAGAATCACTCCGGGTGGTGTTTGGGGGGACTATATGGGGTGCCAGGGATTGAATGTGCTGTTCTATCATTCTGGGTCCGTGTATTACTCTTTCCAAAATCAGCATTCCACCCCACCGCCTAAGCCTGTATAGATTTTATTGGATCTGTCAACCATGTACCAAGTCCAGAAAATTAAACAATGAAACAATATCTTTCTTCTCTCTCCTGGATAATTAATACTATTATGAATCAATGGTTCTACAGCATAATGTAGCCAAGAATATCCTTCAGATTCCTAGTTTATGGTGCTACAAGATGTCTCCTATAAATCATTGAAACTTTCACAAGTTGGAGATGAGTTCAAACTAGTGAGTTATTTCGGACCAGCTTCAAGCAAAAAAAAAAAAAGTTAAATTGATTGGATATAAAATTTGAGGGTCTTCCAACTTAGATGATTCCCTTAAAAGTCCCGTGCCTCTAATTTGAGTGACTGGCCACTGGGTGTCTGTGGTGTCCTTACTATGTGTCATTTGACGCTCAAATAAAGGTTTCCACCAGATGAATTAAATGGAGAAGCATAGATGGGAAAGGCAGAAGTACAGATGGTTCGAGCTCGATGGGGCAAAGAATCACTTAGGAGAGCTGACGGAAATCTCGGAAAACCAGATGACCAGTCAGCTAAACACTCTTTTATGAGCCTTAATAAAATTAAAATCTGTTGCCTCAGCAGATAAAAGAATAAGAAGCCAGGCGGCATTGACTTCACAGATATCTAGAATTCTTCGAGCCTGTCTCCCTTTCTTGACCATTTTCTTCTCGGAGGTGTTTTTCCTCCACCTTTTCCTTGGTTCCTCCTTTCCTCTATCTTTGCATTTGTCGTGGGTTGAACTGAGCTCTCCCCCACCCCCACCCCACAAAATCCATGTTGAATTAAATAACCCCCCGCGCCCTCAGAATGTGACTGTATTGGGACAGAACATTGCCACGGAGGGGACCAACTTCATGGAAGTCACTGGTGGTGGTCCTGAGACAGAGGGAATCTGGACACAGTCGGAACAGGCGGAAGGGACTGAACAGGTGGAGACGCAAGGAGGAGAGGGACATCTGCGAACTGAGCAGTGGACAGGCCCTTGCTCTTGCCACTTTGACCTTGAAGTTGTAGGCTGCGTAGCTGGGAAAAAAGATCCCGTGGGAACCTGTCTGCGGCTGTGTGGGAAACCCCAGAGCACGGGAGAAGTATTCTCCGAGCTGTGGCCTTCTCTCTCGTCTCTATTTCTCTCTGAGCACCACCTTGTCTTTTTTTCTGCATCTGTCTCTGTCTCTCTGTCTCTGTCTCTCTGTCTCCGTCTCTCTCTGCATTCCTGTCGATTTCAGCCTCTCTCTCTCCATTTCTCTCCATCCTCTCTTCCTTCCTCCCTCCCCCTCTCTCTCTATGCCTGATTATTCTCTTCCTCCCATGGCTAAGCCATTATATCACTGCCTGTCACACAGAAATGACCACACCAAAAAATAAATCTAATTCCTCCCTCTTCTTTTATTTTCCTCTTCTTCATCACTTCCCTTCAGTTTTATGTCACAGCTCCCTAACCGGACATAACATGAAAGTGGAATTTATATTTCAGAATTGATTGTCTTTATGGATTCAAGTTTTATGACCCCTTATACTAATTTTAAAGCAACACACTTAATTGTTTTACATTCGTCAAAGGGAAGACTAAATCGAATTGCCTTTTGGGAGTGACTCTGGTTTGATGTCTTTCATTTTTGGGTTACACCCACTGGTGCTTAGGGCTTGCTCCTGGTTTCGCACCCAGGAGTCTCTCCTGGAGTTGCTCAGAGGATAATATGGGGTGCTGGGGATTGAAGCGGGGTTGGGTGCATGAAAGACAAGCACCCTACCCACTGAACTATCTTTCTGGCCTTCTTCCTTCCTTCCTTCCTTCCTTCCTTCCTTCCTTCCTTCCTTCCTTCCTTCCTTCCTTCCTTCCTTCCTTCCTTCCTTCCTTCCTTCCTTCCTTCCTTCCTTCCTTCCTTCCTTCCTTCCTTCCCTCCCTCCTTCCCTATTCCTTCCTTTTCTCCCTCCCTCCCTCCCTCCCTCCCTCCCTCCCTCCCTCCCTCCCTCCCTCACTTCCTCCCTTCCTCCTTCCTTCCTTCCCTCCCTCCCTCCCTCCTTTCCTCCCTCCCTCCTTCCCTCCCTCCCTTCCTCCCTCCCTCCCTCCCTCCCTCCCTCCCTCCCTTCCTTCCTTCCTTCCTTCCTTTTTTGGCGGGGGTAAAAATCTTTGCCTTAATTGACCTCAAATCTTACTAGATTCAGGGTCACCTGAGGATGAGGATCAACCTGGCAAATTGCACGTATTCCCACTCTTTCTTCCCAAAGTTTTGACTCAGAACATGTGTGTTAGGGCTTGCAATGATGTCATTGAAGAGATTTCTGGATAATCCGACTCAGGGAGTCCTTTGAGCGTGCTGAGAATCACAGCCCTAGCCCATCAGAAAGGACTCTCCCTCCGAGCCCCGCTTAGCTTTTGTTCATTCTAAACAGAGAATAAAGGGAAAATCCCAGGTTCCAGAAGAGGTTTTAAAATATTCCGCCTGAGCATCAAGTTGTGGATTTTCTTTCTTCCCGAGCACTGAGCCTATCCGCCCAACAGAGTTGACATTCACGCTCAGACAATGCGGGCTGGTGGAAACTTGAAAAATTAACAGTCCTGGGTTTACTTCTCTGGCACCTGTTTTGATTATTGAATTAGGAAAGTTCTGGCAGCTCCCACCGGCTCTGCCAGCTGTTGAAGAGCACATTTCAGAGAGATGGGAAGGCATGTCAGAGATGTAAGGGTCATTCATTTAAAGAATAAGCCGTCCGGATCAAGTTCTGTTTAGGCTGTCAGAACTGATCGCCGGCGTAATGAAACAGCCAGAACAGAGGGGCGCAGAGACAGCGAGAGCCCAAACACATCAGCAAAGAGAAAAATGTGCTGATGTTTAAGTCAACACCCCGAGTGTCAGCTCACTGTCGGCGGGAGGTTCTGGCAAGTGGAGGGGGGTGGTGGTCCTCCTGCGGTTTGGGGTGATTCATCTGCCGCCTTTGTGGAGGCTGTAAAAATGATGGGGTGGGGGTGGGGACCACGAGCCCACCAGCAGGAAGCAAAGGAGGCTTGGGAGACGGAGCAGTGAGGTAAGGCATGCACCCCATCGGTAATGGGAGCCCGCAGGGCCCCTCTAGAATTAAACAGGCTGCTGCTCCTGAGAATCCCAGGCCCCCAGGGCAAGCACATTTTCATGTGTGTGCAAGCCGGTGCTCATACGGCATGCACCTAGGCATGCATGCATGTCCAAAGCTTATGCACACAGAGACAAGTGCACAAAGGCTTGTACATCGACGCATGAAAAATACAAACATATACATGCACCACAAAAACCCATATCTGAAACATACCACATGCATACACACATAAGCATGAGCCACTTACAATGTACAGTGTACACACATACAAAAACTTACAATGTACAAAACATACAAGTGCACCACAAGAATACATGTATCAAAAATACATGCACAAATCACATTCACACACAGGCACATATATACTTGGACCGAATGTTTATACTCACATACACAACACATACTGCATGCATACCTGTATCTGTAAATATGAGTACTCAAATGCATGTGTTCCACACACATGTGCACATACCAGACACACAAACACATGCACATGTTTGCATGAACCCTGTGCACACATAGGCATGTGTGTGGTCCTACACATAAAATGCTCACACACACACATTGGCCACATGAACAACATTTATGTGTTATTCAAGCACACATCCAACTACATGCACACACATATCTATAAACCACTTGCATGCCCGGAACAAACACACATACACACATACAGACATAGACACCTGATACACACCCCTCCCCCTATGTCCTTGCAAACAGAGTCATATATTTGCACACAAAGGAATTTACTGCCAGTGCCAGTGGTGGGAGGTGGGCACTGGGTGAGGGCCCCACATCTTTGCCTTGGAATCCTGGTGAATGACTGCATTAAAACTTGCTTCACTACCCTGCAGAGGAAATGATGACTGGAATACAAATTTCCTCCCTCTGGAGAGGGGGAAAAATTCGCCCCCCACACACCTGACAAAGGGCCAATCGCCAAGATTTATAAAGCACTTGCAAAACTCAACAGCAACAACAAAATGCAAACAACCCCATCAAAAAATGGGAGAAACGATGAACAGACACTTCCTCAGAGAAGACAAATAGATGGCCAAGAGGTAAATGGAAAAGTGCTCTTCATCACTTATCATCAGGGAAACGTAAATAAAAGCTACAATGGGATCACAGTTCACACCACTGAGACTGGCTCAGCTGCAAGAATGGAAGGAAAGAGCCAGTGCGGGGGGGGGGGGGCACGTGGGCTAAAGGAAACGCCCTTCAGGGTTGGGGTGGGGTAGTGGGATGTCACCCGCTTCAGCCTCTCTGGAAAACAATCTGGAGTCATTTCAAAAATTATGAATGGGGTTTCCACGTGACCTAGCATTTCCACCTCCTGGTTTCTGACAAGAACCTGACACACAAATTCAAACATATATCTGCACCCCATGTTCATGGCAGCACTACTCCTAGTAGCCCAGACCTGGAAACACCCCAAGTGCCAGAGAGTTATCACTGGATAGACACTCTGGTCTAGCTACACAATAGAAAACTACACAGTAGAAGAAAAGATGAAATCTTGTCATTTGCTGAGATTGGAGAGAGCTGCAGGGTGTCATGCTGAGCAAACGAATCAAAGGAGAATCAACTCCAGATAGTTTCTCTCACACGTGGACTATAAAGAAATACAGTAAGGGAATGAGCAACGGCCGGGATAACAGATCTTGGGAGTTGGCTCATAGAATTGAATTTGCTAAGTGGAGGGTGTGTGTGTGTGTGTGTGTGTGTGTGCGTGTGTGCATGTGTGTGCAGGAGTATGTGCGTGTGTGTGCATGTGTGCATGCATATGTGTGCATGTGTGTGCTGTGTGTGCATGTACATGTGTGTATGCATGTGTGAGTGTGTACATGTGTGTGCATGTATGCATGCATGTGTTCTATGTGTACATGTGTGTGCGTGTGCACATGTGTGTGTGCGGCGTGCATATGTGTATGCATATGTGTGCATGGGTGCATACATGTGTGTGCATGTGCATGCATGCGTGTGCATGTATGTGTGCTATGTGTGTGCATGTGCACATGTGTGTGTGCGTGCACGTGTGTGTATGTATGCGTGTGTGTGGTGGAGGAGTTGGTAGTGAGAGGGGACCTAGAGACAGAGTTGGAGGGACACTTGTGCGCTGGTGGTGGGACAGACACACGGTACTCTGAAACCTGAGTGGCCGGGTAAATCACTGTGTCTGAGAACTTAAGAATGGAACTCCACGGCCTGCTGGTAGAAGATGAACCTGGATAACTCTGCTCCTAGGCCCACATTCACTCTGCAAGCTGGACGCAGGCACATCCACACCTAGAGGGTCCTGTCTCCTGCGGTGGAGGCCAGGACAGCTGCCGGGGTGAGCCAAGGGCCTCTCGAGGTTGGCCGACAGAAGCGCCTTCTGTGCTCCACCAGCCCGACGTTAGCCGTGAGCCCGGGAGGACAACGGGGGGTGGGGGTGGAGGGGGGTGGGTCTAGGGGTCTGCGTGTGTTGGGGGGGTGTGGCTGAGCCTCTGCCAGGTTCCAGGATCCAACATATCCTCCTAGGGAATGAAGGAATGAGTAACGGGAGAGGACATCCAGCCATTTAAAACTTCCTTTGATAGTCAAATGGTTTAATCAGCTGTTTATATTACAGAGCAGAATGGGAAATTTATGTGCATTTTTTTGCAGGGGAAAAGCAAAGTGAGCTGAAATTGACAGGCCTGGTGTCTCTTTTAGAGGAGAGGGTTTTGGACTCCAATTTAAATTTAAAATTTAGCTGGCTTTTCTACCTCGTCTGGGGGAAATGTTGGTCATTAGAGTTTTAGAGCAAAATGCTCTATATTTCACATTTATTTATGTGTATCTGTTCTCAGTGCTTCCTCCAACACTTCATTATTTTAAAGTAGTTTCAGGTTTGCAAAACAATGGCAAGGAGGGCCCAGAGGTTTTCCTAACACCTCACACCCCCATGCAAGCGTAATCACCCTGATCAAAAAAAAAAAAAGACAGTGAATCTCTTGTTAAGTCAGGATGAATCTCTAGAGATACATTTTTTGTTGGTGTTGGTTTTTTCACTGCACCTGGCGTTGCTCAGGGCTGACTCCTAAATTTGTGCTCAACCACTCCTGGGGGTATTGGGGGGGCATGTGGGGTGCCAGGGATCTAACCCAGGGCCAGCCGCATGCAAGGCAAGTGTCCTTCTGGCTGTCCTACCGCTCTGGCCCCTGTAAAGATATGTTATGATCACTGGTACTCTCGCTGAGTGGTATATATGCTTTCTGGAGTCTTTCTCTGGGGTATTCTCAGTGTCCTAAATGTCCTCTGCCTTCTCGACCCCTGTCTCCTCGTCCCCACGTCCCTCCCTGCAACTACGCATCACTTTTATCATCCTTGTGGCTTTGCCATTTCCCCAGGGTCAAACATTGGACTTAAACACCATTTTTTACTATTTCTTACTGAAGTTTTTTTTTTTTCACTTAGCTCCCCGTGACGTATTCGATATGCCAAAAACAACAACAACAAGTCTCACCATGGAGACGTTCCTGGTGCCCGCCCGAGAAAATCGATGAGCAACGGGACGACAGTGACAGTGACAGTGAGATGCATGTACGTTTTCTCCTTGTTCTTTTATGGCAGGATAGCTTTCTTTTATGCAGAGTAGTTGCTGAATATTGTTTTAATTTTTTTTACTTTATATAAGCAGTGTTGTTTACGAAGTTTTCATAATACAGTCATTCTGGACACTTAGTATTCCCACACCAATCTCCCCACCAGGGTGACCTACCTCCCACCATCATTCCCGACCATCTTCCAAGCCTTCCTCCTTAGCAAGAACAAAAAAATTTATTTTACATATTTTTTTTGTTACAACTAAATGGCTAATGAAATCATCAAAAATACTCCAGCAGTTGGGGCTAGAGCAATAGCACAGCGGGTAGGGCATTTGCCTTGCACGTGGCTGACCCGGGTTCAATTCCCAGCATCCCATATGGTCCCCTGAGCACTGCCAGGATTGATTCCTGAGTGCAGAGCCAGGAGTAACCCCTGTGCAACGCCAGGTGTGACCCAAAAAACAAACAAACAAAAAATACTCCAGTAAAAGAAAATTGGTGAAAATTGTTATATCTCACCAAGGGGTCATTAAGTCTTAGTAAGTCTGAGTGCTTACTAAGCTGTTTGTTGCTACTTGAGCCTTCTGTGTTATTTATTTTTTAATATTTTTTCTTTTACTGAGCTTAGTTGGCTTCTGTGCTATTTTACTAGCTAACTTGGTGTGCTTCTACCGGAATGACAGTATTATGGAGATCGGAGGTATTGTTCCAGAAACTTCAAGATCTGTAGAACAGATGTGTTTATATGTTGTTGGGTGTGGTATGTGGGTATGACTCTCAGGACTTCCA
The DNA here is from genome assembly GCF_027595985.1 of Sorex araneus. Classification (NCBI taxonomy): domain Eukaryota; kingdom Metazoa; phylum Chordata; class Mammalia; order Eulipotyphla; family Soricidae; genus Sorex; species Sorex araneus. The sequence goes on from NC_073305.1 coordinate 218,927,931, forward strand.
GAAGTATCGGAGGAGCACAGGGGGAGGGAGACTGTCCACTCCCACTCTAAAAGAACCCCAGAGTCCTCTAGGTACCAATGTACCTAGAAGTTTCATTGGTTTGGTGTCTCTGCAGAGATTAGTCGTGGCATCCTGGAACTGGGCGGTTGGCATGGTGACAGCTGGGAGTGTGGCTGTGGCCGCCAGGGTGTGAAATATTATTTACCTTTTCACAAATCTAGGGTGAGTTTCTTTCCCTGGATAGCTCTGGGAAGACACCACACGTCACTTTCTTAACAAAAATCTCGGTCGTTTCCTACTTTTATTCTTTTAGCAGGGTCCTTGTGCGGGGATGGGCTGCCTTGCATCTGGGCGTTAATTAAAGGGTGATGTTCTTTTGGCTTTTGAAGTGTGGAGCCGATGAGCTTCTTTTGTCTTATTTTGGATTCCTGTTTTTAATTTTTCATTTTGTTTTCCTGTGGTGAGTGACCGCTGCCTTTTTGATTTCTATTTTTTTCAATTATTTATTGATATTTTTCTCTGCATCCTGGTGCGTTTGTAAATAATCAGTGGGTCTTTGAAAGAGATGTTATTAGAAAGAGTTTTCAGCAAGGTGTCCTGAGACAGGATTTGGAGGAAAATGAGGAGTAGTAGGGGGGAGGAGGTGAGCGGACTAGGAGAATGGGGAGAGCGGGATGCAGTGACCCACTGAGGGAAGGAGCAAAGAAGGAGGCGAGGAAGGCAGGGTGAGGCTTAGCCTTTGATATAGTCCTGAGACAGTCTTGGCCATGCTGGGGGGGAATCTTCAAGCCAGAGTTATATTACAGGAGCCTAAATTATACTCAGCTCTGAGCTGGAAGCAACCTGGAAAAGCCTTGCCTACCGCCGTGACTCAGGGAGAATTTCATGGATAACAGCGGAGATGGTCAGTCAACTATGCCCCTTCACCTGGAAGTAGAAGGTCCATCTTCAGAGTTTCCACCCCAAGGATTCTCTGTAGCCATCGGATCATAACTCGCTTGATGTCTTTGAAATGGCACTGCCAGGCCCATAAAGGTTCAGTTGGTGGTTTCTTTGGTTTACCTGCAGAATACCTCTGACTCAGGCAATGCGCTTGACCTTAGAACTTTTATGGGAAGAACGTTGGATACCCAGTGTTGTACTAGCATTGATTGCATTTATTAACTAGATTTCTAGTCTTAAGAAAAATTAATATCTAATGTACCACAGGCAGTAAAACGCGGGTCAGTTTATTGTTCGAGGATCTTGTATCGCTCCAACTCCTGTTGTTTTCAGCTGCCAGATGGCCCCGAGGTTTAAAGAGATTGGAAACTACTGTGTGTTTGAATCCACCGCCCCGGGGATTCTCTCACTGTGTACCCGGAACCCCTTAACAGTCACCCCCTTTCCCCTAAAAACCACTGACGTGATTGCCACAGAAGAGTTTGCTCCACCCGTTCAAGGATTATCATTTAATAAAAACAGAAGCGTGTCTGTATTCCTCCAACTCTTTTTGGATGCAGCTATATTGTTACATACTTGGACCTGCAGATATTCATCTTTCTGATGCCGATACTCTAAAGAGCATAGATCCTATGATATATTCACGAATTCACGGGTTGATGAGCAGCTGGATTTCCCCCCAAGTTTTAACTCTGATGTTTTCATTGGGAGAGTGGCTGTGCTTGAACTCAGGATGCCCAGACCCACCTTCCCTGAGTCATGAACGGTCATGTTCTTGGCAGCGTGGACACGGGCAAGGCGTTAAGGATGACTGGAGAACTGACTCCAGAGCCAGTCAGCCCAGCACAGCCAGGAACCCCTTTCGGAAGCCCGTTTTGCACTTGAGAAAAGCGGGCAAGAGTGGAAAGCATCTTCCCAGCTCTTACTGACTCCTGGGAACCTTTTCTAACCTTGCCCCCATCTGCTTTTGTAGGAGGGAAAACCCTTTCTCTGTCTGATAGGTCCTCTGCATCCTCTTCTGTCTCCCTAATACTGCCCTGTGTGATACTCTGCTAAATTACAGTGATTCATTATTCCTATTAAAAAAAACAATATCCTCAAATTACCCGGCCAACCCAACAATGGTGAACGGTAAATTCAAACAGTAAAACACGGGCCCATGTTGGGTAAATGTTATTTTTCCGTACAAGAAAAGCTCTCGGCAAAGTGCTTAACTTGAATACAACAAAAGGCAATTTAATTTAGTAATGCGGCTGGGTGAAAAATGGAGACCTCGGGTTTAATAAGAAGGGGAAAAAGACACGCATATATCATCCAAAAGGATAATTATGAGAAACTATTTTGTGTGATCCAGCTAAATCAAAGCTTCTAATGCTTTCTTACTGCTGTCAAAATAGGGAGATTTAAGGCCTTAAAAATGGGAATTTTGCAGACTTCATTGCCAAGAAAAAATGATTTGTCTCTTGATAAATTGCTATTGGGCTTTATACTTGGGAAAAATACACTTACATTGAAATAAATGCCGAGGAATGGCTGGCGAATTTATATCAGACGTCCGTATCTGTCACCAGATTGGTGGGGAATCAGTGGTCCCACTCTAAAGTCTCCTGGCATGCTAAAAGTGCTCCTTTAAGGCAGAAGAAGACCCCCCAAGGCAGGGGCTGGGGCGGAGGTCAAGTACAGACCCCGGGGCAACTGTCAGAATCTGCTCTGATTTCCTCCCTGCAGGACACAAACTTGTTTAATTTTCTTTTTGGGTCACACCTGGCGATGCTCAGGGGTTACTCCTGGCTCTGCATTCAGGAATTACCCCTGGCGGTGCTCAGGAGATCATATGGGATGCTAGGAATCGAACCTGGGTTGGCCCTGTGCAAGGCAAACGCCCTCCCGACTGTGCTATTGCTCTAGCCCCCAACTTTCTGTTCTCTTGGGATTCCACAATTCAAGAATCCACCCCCCTCCCCTGGGTCCAATATGTGCGTGTATCTTTCACAGATTCTGGACAGGCTGTAGGCGCTTGTACATCCCTAGACAAACGTGCCCTCCAAGTAGCAGGGGAACCGGAATAGGAGAGGAGAGTTTTGACCACGGCAAGGCTGCTGCTATGTCCAGGACAACGATGACCTGAGAGCAATGGCCGCGTCACCCCAAGGAGCAGGAGGGCAGACAGCAGAGGCGAGGGTGTGGTCCCAACACAGGGCGCCAGGCGCCAGCTGACTTCTTCCCCGCGCTCTTCTACCTGTGGCCATCAGATAACGGCTCTGAACATCACTTTCCCATCTGTGAATTGGCTGGTGTGGATAAGCACCATTTTCCTGGTAAGTATTTGTGCAGAAATCTTGCAGTTCATACAGTGTGGGTTTCTAAGGCGTGGGCGTGCTCGGGACTCGAACTTGCGGTGGCTGGGAGCCGTTCCCTGCCGGCCCATGGTGACGAAAGGGCCAGGGAATGGAGAAACAGGGGAACTGGGCCCCAGGCTGGTGGGTAGTGAGTTTATGTTGCTCTCCTCCTCCGCACAGTCTGATCTCTCCTTCACAGCACAGTCGTACTTGTAGTTTGGCTGTAGTTCCAGTCATCACGGTTCCAGCACCCTAGTCTCATCGTAGACCTGAAGGTTCTCTCTAGTCCCCGCGTTCCTCATAGTCCTCACTCTCCCCTGACAGCATAGTTATGTAGAAACCACAGAGGGTGGAGGTCCACATAGGTAAGGGTTGAACATTGTCATAACAATAGCACTATAGCATTGTTGTCCCGTTGTTCATGGATTTGCTCGAGGTGGCGCCAGTAACGTCTCCATGGTGAGACTTGTTGTGACTGTGTTTGGCATATCGAATATGCCATGGGGAGCTTGCCAGGCTCTGCCATGTGGGCGGGATACTCTCGGTAGCTCGCCGGGCTCTCCAAGAGGGACGGAGGAATCGAACTCGGGTCGGCCACGTGCAAGGCAAACGCCCTCCCCGCTGTGCGACTGCTCCATGTGACGATAGCAGTAAACAGAGGTAAAGCTACTCCTTCAGGGAGAAGTTCCAGGGGATTAATTCAATGACAAAATATCATCTGAGGGTTCAGCACTCCAGATTACTAGGAGATCTGCGCAAGGGTGGGAATCCATCCGGGGTGTATCCCTTTATCCTTTCCCGAGCTAGCAATCCATTTAAACAATCGTAGTAAATTTACTTCTTAGAATATTTCTAGTTATTTTGTATGAACACAATAAGAGAGACAGTAAGCTTAAAGTTGGCTTTTCCTGGAGACATCTCGCTGTATATTCCAGACCACAGTCCTCAGGCCAGGTCACTCTTTCCTAACCCCAGCAGGGCCCTTATTCAGTTACTTCTTTTTGGGTCATGTGAGAGTGTGTTCCAGGACCATGCTCTTAACTTGTTATACTAATGGTGCTTAGCTTGTCCCCGTTAGATGCCAGGGTAGCTTAGAGCTTGCCCTGGGTCATCCAGTCTCTTCATTGGGACCCTCCTTTAGGGGGTGTTATAAAGTAAAGGCAACTGAGGCTTAAGTCAGGCAAGTATGGTGGATGCCTGGGAGTAAATATTACTTGGAGTCATTTAACTTTCATGTTACAAAAGCATAGCATCAACCGTCTTCCTGTGTCTACACAGAAAGGACATTGCTGAACCATGCAAATGACATGAAGGAAAGAGCGAAGCCTGATGGAATTGGGTGGGCCTCAGGGGAATGTGTGGGAGTAGCTCAACAAACCTAAGCTTCCTGCCTTTGGGAGGAGCAAGGAAACCCAATGTCTTCCAACAATACAGAAGATTGCATTCTATTGTAGAGACTTACAGAGGGAAACGGAGATATAATGCTTTTCCTTTCTCCCCTTTCCTCACCTCCCGGTACTCTGCCTCAATCCATACAACCCCAGGACTTAAGCAAACAGCCTCCCAAGAATCCTTCTGGCACGGATGTAGTCTTGAGACAGCTGAGGCTGTCACCAGATGGGTGACATCCAGTATCACGATGGGGATGGTGGTCGTGATGAAGGTGTTTTTGGTGATGATGGTGGTGGTGTGTGTGGGGGAAGGTATCGGTGCTGGTGGTAGCAATAATGGTTACAGTGATGATGGTCCTGGTGGGGAAGTGGGTATGTGAGATATTTTTGACCAGTGCCAGATTTCCAAGGTGTGATTTTCAGCATGTTCCACGAGTTAACTCTATAGCCCATGCCAAGATTTTAAAAAAACATGCAGTAGAGTCCAGAGGGCTATTATAAAAACCTGAGAGAGATTTATCACTCAAATATTTGTCTTCAGGAAATTGGGTCATGCAGTGCTTTCTCAAGGCCAATTCTTGGGAAAGGAGCACTGGTGAGGGGTGGGTGTCGCAACACTGTGTGACTAAACCGAATCATGAATGATTTTGTAACTGAGTATCCCATGGCAATTTAATTAAAAAATAAACAAATTAACCAAAAAACAAAGGAAAATTCATATTTATCAATTCCACATCCCAGGAAATTCTAAAGGAGGTTCTTTTCCTAATGAAGTCACACAAATACCTAACTTCTGAATCTTCCACTAATTGATTAAGACTCATCTTCTAGGGATTGGAGAGATAGTAAGGTGGGTCAGGCTTACAGATGAGCCCAGTTCAATTGCATATAGTGCCCCGAGTACTACTGGGTGATTCCTGAGCACATAGCCAGGAGTAAACCCTGAACACAGCAGGTGTGGCACCTAGACACTCATTTTCTTTCTTTCCCTCCCTCCCTCCCTTCCTTCCTTCCTTCCTTCCTTCCTTCCTTCCTTCCTTCCTTCCTTCCTTCCTTCCTTCCTTCCTTCCTTCCTTCCTTCCTTCCTTCCTTCCTTCCTCCCTTCCTTCCTCCCTCCCTCCCTCCCTTCTTTCCTTCCTTCCTTCCTTCCTTCCTTCCTTCCTTCCTTCCTTCCTTCCTTCCTTCCTTCCTTCCTTCCTTCCTTCCTTCCTTCCTTCCTTCTCTATTTTTTTGGCTTTTTTGGATTCATATCCAGTGATGCTCAGGGGTTACTCCTGGCTCTGCACTCAGGAATTACTCCTAGTGGAGTTCGGTGGATCTTATGGGATGCCGGGGATTGAACCCAGGTCGGCCGCTGCAAGGCAAATGGCCCTACCCATTGTGCTATTGCTCCAGTCCCTCAAATATTCATTTTCAATAAAAATAAATACATGAAGAAACTAAATAAATATTTTGTGGCAGGAAAGGGCCTTTTATTGTTTGTTTTGTTTTGGTCTTTCTTGGTGCTGAAAAAGGGCACCTTTATTTTTAAGCTGAAAATCTTTCTAAAAGTGTCTGGATTAATCTTTCCATTCATCTAAAATCTATTGAAAAATATCTCCATCCCAATTCTTTGTAGTTTACAGATTTTTGTAGTTTACACACTTCACGAAATACTTTTTGGTTTGTAAGCAATGTTTACAGTAGACCTCACAGTTTATAAGTTACCCTTTCCAAGGTACTTGATAGTTTACAAAGCCTTTTTTATGGTTTACACATTCCTTTGTACAAGCCACTTTATCATTTCAAAAGTATTTGGCATTTTTATAAAGCCCTCTTATCATTACAAAGCTCTTTGTAGCTTATCAAATGCCTGGCAATTTATAAAATGATTCCAAACCCATAACCACATTTAGTTGCAGCAGATTTGAGTGGCATAATTGCATCTTTCTTAGATGATTATCAGGATCCTGCTGGGCACGAGAGTCATCATTACAAACTTGCCTTTACTGAATGCGAACTGAGTGTCCCATGGATGCTTGTTGTTCCGTGATTGATGAAGAATATTTTAGCTCTGACATGACAGGACTGACAAAGGACTGGGAGTTCAGCTGGAATCTGTGGTTCTTCTTATGTGTGTGTGTTTGGGAGAGGCATTTGTAGGCCTTCGGGACATTTGTCAGCACATGCAGGACTTGTCTGCTTGTCCCAGCTGGAGAAGAGGATGAAGCTCACGTGAATGGGCAGTGTTAGACATCCAACAAAGCACATCACGTGGCACAGAGTGTGACCTGGTCCATCATGTCAGTCTCACTATGCCCTGATCTTTTTTTTTTTTTTTTTTGGTGACACCTGGCGATGTGCAGGGGTTACTCCTGGCTCTGCACTCAGGAATTACTCCTGATGGTTCCCAGGAGACCGTATGGGATGCTGGGAATCGAACTGGGGTCGGCTGTGTGCAAAGCAAATGCTCTACCCGCTGTGCTATCACTCCAGCCCCTGGTCTTCTTTTATATAATAATTACTTGATTTATTTTTGGATTTGGAGGCTATACAAGTGGTATTCAGGGACTAGTCCTGAGTTTGTGCTTAGGGACCTATGTGGTATCCGGGATCAAAGTGGAGTTGGCTGCGTGCAAGGCAAGCGCCCTACCGCCTACACACTCTCTCTAGGCAGCCCTCATCTCAAGAGAGGCCGGATCTGGTGTTTTCTGGCTCTTGCATGGGAAGGACCGTTGGAGAAACTAGTCATAGGAACTAATCTTAAACTTCAACACTCTGTTTAAGGCTTAACCTCAGCTTCAGTGCTCTGCCCACTCCTCATCCCGCTTACGCAGAAATCAAGAGGAAGGTCACACAGCGAGAGACCCCATGCCCACCTGCTTAACGACAGAGCCATGCAACATGCTAAGGACAGAGACTTTTGTACGTCTGATAGGCACCAACTATTCTCCCCAGCCTGCAGCCTTTCTGGGTGCTGACATTTCTCTAGGACTTCCGGGAGAACAAAACTCCCCATAAAATCACTTGTTGGTTCCCCCTGGAACCAGTTTCTGTGAATGCAGGAGTTGATTTACGGACAGAAGTTCAGCATTCCAGCTCAAGATGCCGAAGCATAAATCCTTTCCCAACACATTTCACATGCACAAGCTGTGCCTCCTGCAAATTAAAAGTCATATAGATCTTGTCCCAGCGTTTCTGCCATGCCGCCTTAGGAACCGGAGCTGCAGGCCAGCACGACGTCTAGCCTGTGATGTACAACTGGCCAGGGAGGCCGCAGAGCCCAGAATTCAGAGACCAGTCAACAGGCCTTCTGCCATCCTGGGAGAAGCTCATTTTACCTTGTCTAAAGCTCCTCGGCGGCAGGAGGCACTTTGTCTAGGGACATATGGTGGAGTTCAGCACCCGGCATTAAAGGTGAAAAATGATTTGTCTTGTAGAGCCCTCCTGATCAGCCAGATGTTCTCCGTTTCTTAGTTAACTGTTTTCACGTTTGCTCTGGGGAGGATGCAGGGTTCCAAGGCTTAATCATCATGCCGTGTCTGTGGTGTGGAACGGGGGTTTGGGATCCTTATCTGCAACATCCTTTTGTGGCACCTGATGTAGATAGCTCAGACTTAGAGCCTTAACTGGACCTTCACCAACTGGTCCCAGAACCCCAGAACATCCCTCTCATCATTCTCTCTCTCTCTCTCTCTCTCTCTCTCTCTCTCTCTCTCTCTCTCTCTCTCTCACCACTGTTTCCCCTTAAACAATAAATATTGTTTATTACATTCAGGCTGCCCCCCCAGCCCCAACAGTCTGAATGTAATAAACAATATTTGTTGTTTTCAGACTGGGGCTGGAGCGATAGCACAGCGGTTGGGTGTTCGCCTTTCATGTGGCTGACCCGAGTTTGATTCCTCTGCCCCTCTCGGAGAGCCCAGCAAGCTACCAAGAGTATCGAGCCCGTGCGCCAGAGTCTGGCAAGCTACCCGTGCGTATTAGATATGCCAAAAACAGTAACAATAAGTCTCTCAATGAGAGACGTTACTGGTGCCCGCTCGAACAAATCGGTGAGCAATGGGATGACAGACATTCAGACTGATGGCTTAGTCTTTTTTTTTTTTTCTGGTGGCTTTTGGGCTAGACCTGGTGGTGCTCAGGGTTACTAATTTCAGTACTTGGTGGGTCACTCTGAGCTGTGTTTCAAGAGCCACAGAAGTGCCAGGAGTGAACCCAGACCCCCTGCATGCGAGACCTAGGCTCCAGAACAGTGAGGTGTCTCTCCAGAGCCTTTAGATCTATTTCCAGTAGTGTCTTTGCATCTTTGTATTGCAAAACTTAGAACACAGCAGGAGCTATGACTTAGAACATATTCAAGAGCTAACGACTTGGGTCTTCATCAGGGTCCTACCACTTAGGACTGGACAATGGCTGTGGAGAAATCGTGTATGTTGGTGAGACTGGTCTCCAAAACATGGTAATTTGCTTGTGGTGAGTGAAAAGACTAGGGTGTTCCGGGATAAGGGCATGTGAGAAATTACCCCTGGAATGAGGAGCAGAGTCAGAATGTGGCTCCAATCCCCACTTCCAACTATCTAATGCCCGTAACAGCCTCTGTAAACGTGGCAGGAGGTGAGAGGCTGATGGACTCAGGACTGGGGCCACGTAGTCCTGCCTTCACAGCCTGGTGGTGCCCAGACAGGGTCTGGAGAATTCACATCTCTCCTTTCCTTTTCAAATGCTTTGCGCGTGATGGCATCCTTCGGTCTTCACGCAAGCCCTCTTGCTCTGTTGATGAAAACACAATAAGAGTAAGTTGTCTGCGTAACCACCCCCCCCCCCCCGTGGGCACTGATGGGGGGCCACAGAGCCCAGGTGCTGAGAGTGGGCAGTGGAAGCATCGCACCCATCCACCGTCTCCGAGAAGCGCCGGGCCCTGAGCTCATGTCGCCTGTTCCCTAAATTCTGATTTTTCCCACCGGAGCATGAGCAGGGAGCTGGGGTGTCTTCTAAATGTTTTGTGGGATCTATCTGCGCAGACCCCGATGGAAGGACTACGAAGAGCAAACTCGTGTTACTCACCCCTCTAGTGCTCATCCCGAGAGTGGTTCCCAATAAGTGCTCAGGACTGAATCCTGGGCGAACGGGTGGATGAAGGATGTGAGTGGATGAGGGCAGGTGACAGCCCAGCTCTCTGCTGAGTCTGTCTGGGGGAAGACACAGTATATTGCTGGCTGGGAGGAGAGGCAGTCAATGCCGCTGGGGGAGAATAGGAATTTCCGAGCCCTTCTCAGGGAAGGAGACCTCTCACTGTTGATGTCAGAGGCAGGGAAAGTGGGGTGCTTTCGTGCGCCCAGATGCCCGGACAGCATGAGAGGTGGGAGGAGTTGGCTGGTTTGACTGGTAAACTAGTGAGGTCCCATCAGACCTGGGGTTATGGTTCAGGAGGGATCTGCAGGGCAGGTGGGCTGAGGAAAGATGAAGAATAAACCCTCAGAAAGGGCTTGGGCTCCAGATACCACTCCTGGGAGTATATCCCGGAGAGGCAAAAAGGTATAGACGAAATGACATCTGCACTTGAATGCTCATCGCAGCACTGTTTACAATAGCCAGAATCTGGAAAAATCCTGAGTGCCCGAGAACAGATGACTGGTTAAAGAAACTTTGGTACATCTACACAATGGAATACTATGCAGCTGTTAGAAAAGATGAAGTCATGACCTTTGCATATAAGTGGATCAACATGGAAAGTATCATGCTAAGTGAAATGAGTCAGAAAGAGAGGGACAGACATAGAAAGATCGCACTCATCTGTGGAATATAAAGTGAGAAGATGGGAGACTGGCACCCAAGAATAGTAGAGATAAGGACCAGGAGGTTTGCTTCATGGCTTGGAAGCTGGCCTCACATGCTGGAGGAAGGTGCAGCTCAGATAGAGAAGGGAACATCAGGTAAAGTGTGGTTTGAGGACCCGCAGGGGATGGGAGATGCTCGCTGAAAATAGAATATAGGCCAAACACAATGGCCACTCAGTGCCTCTATTGAAAACCACAACACCCAAAAGGAGAAAGAGAACAAAAGGGAATGCCCTGCCACAGAGGTGGGGTGGGGTGGGGGGGATGGGGTGAGAGGGTGGGAGGGATACTGGGATCATCGATGGTGGAGAATGGGCACTGGTGGAGGGATGGGGACTCGAGCATTGTATGACTGAAACATAAGCATGAAAAGTTGTAAATCTGTTTAAAAAATTTAAAAAATCTATCAGATAAAAGCATAGCATATAAAACAAAAACAAAAACAAAAACAAAACAAAACAAAACAAAAGGGCTGGGGCTCCATCCTGGGGAAACACAGATGCAATCTACATAGGGAGTTTGTGTGTGTGTGTGTGTGTGTGTGAGAGAGAGAGAGAGAGAGAGAGAGAGAGGGAGAGAGAGAGGGAGAGAGAGGAAGAGAGAGAGTGAGAGAGAGGAAGAGAGAGGGAGAGAGAGTGGAAGAGAGAGAGTGAGAGAGTGAGAGAGAGGAAGAGAGAGAGTGAGAGAGAGGAAGAGAGAGGGAGAGAGAGTGAGAGAGAGAGGGAGAGAGGGAGAGAGAGAGGGAGAGAGAGGGAGAGGGAGAGAAAGAGAGAGGGAGATAGAGTGAGAGAGAGTGAGAGAGAGAGGGAGAGAGTGAGAGAGAGAGGGAGAGAGAGGGAGAGAGAGAGGAGAGAGGGAGAGAGAGAGGAGAGAGGGAGAGAGAGAGGGAGAGAGTGAGAGAGAGAGAGGGAGAGAGGGAGAGAGAGAGGAGAGAGGGAGAGAGGCTTCTGCCGTGGGGGAGAAGCCCAGGAGGGGCCGTGGGCTCTACACAGCTGGGGGCTCCTCTGGCCCGCCCAGGCTCAGGAGGGGTCCCTGCCGTCCCCCCTTTGCCACCAACCCCCTCGCCGCGCTGTGACCTGCGGGCTGCAGGGCTCCTACCCCTCCTGGCTGAGGGTAAGCCCTGCGCCCCCCCGCCCCCCCAACCAGCATGGCTCGGCGGCACCATTTTTGCAGCTGCATCTTCGTTGCTTCATTTCTTTCCCCTCCCTCCCGCTGGAAGGCAAACTCCGCTGCAGGGTTGGGGATGAGTTCTGGCTTTTCTCCGTCATCAGTCTGGAAGCCAAGGGCCCCACAGCTATTTCGCGATTGAGAAGAGGAAGCGGACAGGGTGGGAGCAGCCCTGGGGAGGCGGCAGGCCCAGCCCGGCCCACGGCGGGTACGAGCCAGCACACGAGCACAGCAGCGGAGGGAGCCCAGTGGGCACGGGAGGGGGGCAGCGGGAGGGAGCGCATCCAGCAAAGAAGCAGAGAGACCTCCACCCTCTGACTGGGCCCCCGGGAAGAGCACCCCACCGGCTCACCTCTCCTTTATCTCAAAGCACGGCCACACGGCAGTGCAGGGGCGCTTCATGGAGGCTGGCACCTTTCATAGGGAGAAAGGAATTTCTTTCTTTTTTTTTTTGCTTTTTTATTGGGGGGGGTCACACCCAGCGATGCTCAGGGGTTACTCCTGGCTCTGCACTCAGGAATTACTCCTGGTGGTGCTCAGGGGACCATATGGGATGCCGGGGAGCGAACCCGGGTCGGCTGCGTGCAAGGCAAATGCCCTCCCCGCTGTGCTATCGCTCTGACCTCAGGAATTTCTTTCTTTCTTTTTATTTGTTTTTTTGGGTCATACCCGGTGATGCACAGGGGTTACTCCTGGCTAATGCACTCAGGAGTTACTCCTGGTGGTGCTCGGGGGACCCTATGGGATGCTGGGGATCAAACCCGGGTCGGCTGCGTTCAAGGCAAACGCCCTCTCCGCTGTGCTATCCCTTCAGCCCCAGGGAGAAATGAATTTCAAAATTGTTTTCAATGAACAAACGGATAGTCCTCGGCTTCCTTCACTCGGGACGTGCTCCCCAGAGGAGTGTGCTGGGGAGGGGCGGGGAGGGGGGGTGAGAGCTGGGCTCCAGGACCCAGAGACTGTGCTTTTAATCCCTTGCCAGAGGGTTCCCCTCCTGCACCAGTTTCTCCCTAAATCACCTCCTCGAGGTTAGAGAAGAGCCTTGAGAGGTCGTGGGCCACGAGGCAGGAGTCTGAGAAGGCATGACCCCCTGCCCCGAGAGGGCATCAGCATTTATAAATGGTCACGCTGGTTTTTTACAAAAGAAGAGAAAAACACCATTTTCCACCAAATTGGCATGTTCTTTACTTTTTTTAAAATAAAATTTAATTTATTTTATGTTTTAATATATACATATATATTTTTGCTTTTTGGGTCACACCTGGCGATGCACAGGGGCTCCTCCTGGCTTTGCACTCAGGAATCACCCCTGACGGCGCCCAGGGGACCATATGGGATGTTGGGAATCAAACCCAGGTCAGCTGCGTGCAAGGCAAACGCCCTACGTGCTGTGCTATTGCTCCAGCCCCTAAAATATATTTTTTAATGAATCACCATGAAGTACAGTTACAGACTTACAAACTTTTGTGATTACGTTTCAGTCATACAATGGTCCAGTACCCATCCCTCCACCAGTGCCCGTTCTCCACCACCAATGTTCCCAGGATCCTTCCCGCCACCCCCATTCTATCCCCCCCTCCATTTGGCATGTTCTTACCTTAGACGGGTCATTGTCAACCCCCTTGAAGAGAGAGAGACAGAGGAAGGTGGAGGGTCAAGGGAGAAAGGGTAAGGGGGCAAGGCCGCAGGTGGGTATGAATTCTGCCATCCCTTCTATTCTCTGCCACGCAGAAACTCTGGTGGGGCACTGATGGAAAGTGGGAAGCAGAAGTTCGCCTGCGTGCTGGGTTTCGAGTCCACAGGTGCCCGTTGTGTGAGCGGAGTTGCTTATTCCTCTCTGAGCGCTTCCTTACTGTAGAAACGCTGGCGGTGTCAGGACGGACTCTCCAGGTAAGACTCTCTGAGAGCGATGTCAATTACTGCCATGAAGTTCTTATGCTGGGTCCTTCACAGACACCGTTCGTAGCACCTGGAGTGCGCATGGTCCTAAAGCTATTGAGGTTAGGGGGCTTCTGTGGTCAGAACTCAAGGCAGGAAGTGCCGCCATGAAGTGCCGCCATGTTTTAAATCTTGGTCGTTCATCCCGAGCTCTTTCTTCTTGGTAGTGCTGGTGATCAAATCCAGCATTCACATACTCCTCCACCGAGCCATGTCCCTGCCGCTTCTTTCTTTCTTTCTTTCTTTCTTTCTTTCTTTCTTCTTCTTTCTTTCTTTCTTTCTTTCTTTCTTTCTTTCTTTCTTTCTTTCTTTCTTTCTTTCTTTCTTTCTTTCTTTCTTTCTTTCTTTCTTTTCTTTCTTTCTTTCTTTCTTTCTTTCTTTCTTTCTTTCTTTCTTTCTTCTTTTGGCTTTTTGGGTCATACCCGATGATGCACAGGGGTTACTCCTGGCTCTGCACTCAGGGATTATTCCTGGTGGTGCTCAGGGGACCATTTGGGATGCTGGGAATCAACCCGGGTCAGCTGCATGCGAAGCAAACGCCCTACCTGCTGTACCATTGTTCCAGCCCCACTGGCCTCTTCTTTTTGGTCCAAGATTTGGGGCACTGAGGGTCTGGAGTGATTGTACAGTGGGTTGGGAACTTGCCTTGTATGTGGTCAACCTGGTTCAATCTCCAAGCACCTCACAGGATCTCCTGTGCCTCACCAGGAGTAATCCCTGAGCACAGAGACAGGAGTAAGCCCTGAGCACCACCAGGTGAGAATACACCCCCCCGAAAAAAAAAAACAAACAAAACAGAAAACAAACCAAAAAAGCTATACTGGAACAAAGCACTCCCCATTTCTCTCTCCCCTTCACAGTCCTTTTGTATCAATTTTTTAATCTGCTTTTTCTCTTTTCCCGGAAGTGGAGGTGTTCCCTGTATCATTAACCCACCCATCATGGTGGTCTCAAAATGGTGCACTGTGCCAACCCTTTAGGGAACATCCCTTATTTTCAGAATAGTTGGCCTGATGGACTCAGACAAGAGTTACTCTGTACCCCTGACCCCCAGCCAACCCCCAGGAGAAGATACTGAGGACCGTGCAGGAATAGAGTTATTCCTGGAGGCTGGGGGTGGTCCAGGGCCCCCAACACTCTCTCCATCCAGATAAAGAGGGATAATAACATGACGGGGAAGGAAGGTGACCTGCTGAGGCTTTGGTCCCCTTCTCTCCGTCTCACACTCTGTGTCCTTGAGAAAGCAACACGACCTCCTCACAGCCTCAGTCTCACATTATAAAAAAGAAGGGCAGAGAAATTCTACCCCCAGTGGCTCATTCTGGCTCGGCGGTATGGCGGTGGAATACCAAACGCACTCCGGCCTTTATAGCATCTTATTTCTATGAAAATGATGTAGCTGGAAACGGCAAGTCTATCGAATAAACGATAGCTCAATACTTCGGACGCTTATTGCCGAGAGAGCCTCAGCGCCCGCCACAAGTCAGCGCGTCCGTCCTCCTGGGCAGGGATTGGAATTAGGTCCCGGCTTCATTTGAGTTCCCGTTGCCGTAGCTGCGAGTGTTTTGCTCCTCTGGGGGCAGCTGTGAGGCTGGGAAACAGCTTCCGTCCATCCTTAAACACACACAGTCTGAGGCCATCACTCCCTCCCTGGCCGCTTCCTTGCACCGTTGCAGGGGGTGGGCGCCCGTCCATCTGGGGAGACCGTCAGACGGAACTGCAGGGCGGATGGGTGAGGTTTGCCGCTTCCGGCTTTCTCTTCTGCCTTCCTTGTGACTTCCAGGGTACACAGATCCACAGATTCTCTCTGCCTCCACAACCCTCCTCGCCCCCCGGTTCTGCGCCTATAAAATAAGTTTAATGGCTGAATTTTCTTTTAAGATAATCAGAGGCGGCGTAATTTATGCCCGGGAATCGGATTGTAGCCAGATGTAATTTTGCTCCGAGTCGCGGTATTACAGTTAGAAATGGCTCTGCTGACTGTGTGTTGTCGAATTTGCAATTTATTTAACAGTTGACTGAACAGTGACCCCAGAAAAAAATAACCATAATCAAGGAGAAGATTAAAAAAAAAAGACACATTTGAAAAACAAAAAACAAAAACAAAAAACAAACCACACAGGTGGGGACGGCGCTGGATGAATGATGGATTGGTTTCGAGTGGCCTCTGCCAGTCGGGCATGCCTCCTTCTTGGTGGATACGGAGAAAACGGTCCAAGATGGAGTTTCTCAAGCTTCTCTCCACCTTGGCCTCTTTCTGGCCCTGTTTCTTCCCGATGGCCCTGGGACTCCGGGTTGGCTCCCTGGCTTCATGCCATGGGTCACCGAGGAGGCGATTTTCACCAGGGGTCCCCTTGAGGGTTCTGCTGTGAGATGGAAAATGGTCAAGATGGAACTTAGAAACTGTGTGGAGTGACCTCAGTCTTCGGTCATTAGTGTCATTTCAGAAGGACGTGTTAGTGACCTACCAAGCCCATCAGATATATGCCATCCCTGCCATGGCATGGCTTTGGGGATGACTTCTAGTCTCAAATGATTTCTAGGTCCTTGTGACAGCACCCCACCTTTAATTTTTTTTTGCTTTTTTTGGGGGTCACACCCGGTGATACACAGGGGTTCCTCCTGGCTCATGCACTCAGGAATTACTCCTGGCAGTGCTTGGGGGACCCTATGGGATGCTGGGAATTGAATCTGGGTCGGCACGTGCAAAGCAAATGCAAATGCCATCCCTGCAGTACTATCATTCCAGCCCCCCTCCCCGTTTAATTTTTAATACCCCCTTGCTCTCTAAGACTCTAAGACTTTTGAGGTTATCTTGTATTTTCCTTTTCAGCCACTCCCTCCCTCCTTCCCTCCCTCCCTCCTTCCCTCCCTCCCTCCCTCCTTTGCTCCTCCCTCCCTCCCTCCCTCCCTCCCTCGCTCCTCCCTCCCTCCCTCCCTCGCTCCTTCCTCCCTCGCTCCTTCCCTCCCTCCCTCCCCCCACACAGTCACGGATCTTTATTTTTTTTTAGCTTTTTCTTTATGGTGGAAAGCGTGCCCAGCTTCTGACCTGCCATCCTTCAAGTGGGCTCCCTCTGGCCTCAGCATGCAGAGGTTGCTTGTTGCTTTTGACAACGGCCGGGCCAGGCACTCTACCTCATTGATGTGAGGTAGAGATGGGTTCATCCTTCTGCTGGTGGGTGGTTAGGTGGGGCCCACGTTTTCATTGCTCCTGACAGACAGTGCTCAAGCATCCTTGGAGCTGGGGTAAGTGGGTCTGGACGAGAGCTTCTCTGAGGGTCTTCCCAGATGCCCCAGTGCTGGGTTATAGGAACCATCTGCAGTCCGGGGGGTGAGATTAGGGCATTGCCCATCCCTCCTGCCTGTGTTCTATAGGGCTCGTGGTGGCACCTGGAACCTAGTGCAAGAAAGTGAGCATCCAGCCCGGAGTCCCCTCTGCTTCTGGGGGGCAGTCCCTCCCCTTGCAGCGAGTCTTTGGGGGAGTCACCTCTTGGGTCTGGGGGCAGCATCTGGGGTGGGGTCCAGGGAGAATAGAAATCTCTACCCTGCCTTTGAAGTCTCTTCCCCTCTGTTCTCAACCCGGACGTGTGGGCTTGGGCACTCCTGAACGAAGAAACCCGGTGTGGGAAGTGCCCAGGTGTGTGTGTGTGTGTGTGTGTGTGTAGAGAAGAAATCCAGTGTGGGAAGTACCGAGGTGTGTGTGCATTGTGTATATGTGTGTGGGAAGTGCCTCTGTGTGTGTTTGTGTGTATGTGTGTGTGTGTTTTGAGAGTAGAAAGAAGAAACTCAGTGTGGGGAGTGTGTGTGTGTGTGTGTGTGTGTGTGTGTGTGTGTGTGTGTGCATGCACGGGCATGCTCATGTGTGCTGCAGATTTGCTCATCACCTGCTCCCACGCCCCCTGCAGCATTGCGGAGTCATTAGCGTTGGACGATCTTGTGTTCCAGCCTTCCATCTCTTGTACTTTGAAATTGAAATCCCTGCGCCTGCCAGGGCCCTGTGCTGACAGCTGTGACTTATTGAACTTTCTCGAGCTTCTGCAGCTCAGAAAGTCAATCTCCGCCTTGCTGCTCCCGAGCGTGGCTGGGAGGCCGAGCTCCATGTCCTCAGCCCCTCGCACTCCACGGGGCCGCGCCAGGAGAGGGGGATGTCACCCAGACGGGCACTTGATAGACGTCTGAGAGGGACACCCCGCCCACCCCCAACCTCTGCTCTCCTGAAGGACTCATTCGGCCGTGCCCCACCCAGCCCCCGTCTCTGCAGAGAATCCATATTTGAGACCTTGACATTAGATTGGCTGGAGCGATAGCACAGCAGTAGGGCATTCACCTTGCACGTGGCCGACCTGGGTTCGATCCCTCCGTCCCTCTCAGAGAGCCCGGCAAGCTACCGAGAGTATCTCGCCCGCATGGCAGAGCCTGGCAAGCTCCCCGTGGCGTATTCGATATGCCAAAAACAGTAACAACAAGTCTCACTATGGAGACGTTACTGGTGCCTGCTCGAGCAAATCAATGAGCATCAGGATGACAGTGACAGTGACATTATATTATATTTCTTTTCTTTTTTGTGGGTGGCGGTTGGTTTCTGGGCCACACCCAGTGATGCCCAGGGGTTGCTCCTGGCTCTGCATTCAGGAACCACTCCTGGCAGTGCTCAGGGGACCAGAGCAGATGCAGGGATCTAAGCTTTGAGGCTGAGGGTCCTTACCTGCTGTACGCTCGCTCCGGCCAGACACTGCATTTCCCCAGCCCCGAGATGGGTTCTCCATCCTAGCCCTGATGAGATAAGAGAGTGAGCACTTGGCAGATTTCTTGGTCTGAAACAGAGAAGACCAGTCAGCAGCTGCCCTGAGGAGACCAAGAAGATAAAGCTCTTCTCGGCCTGCCCCGAGCTCATCCTTGTTCTGCAAAGCCCTTCCCGGCCTGCCCCGAGCTCATCCTTGCTCTGCAAAGCCCTTCCCGGCCTGCCCCGAGCTCATCCTTGCTCTGCAAAGCCCTTCCCGGCCTGCCCCGAGCTCATCCTTGCTCTGCAAAGCCCTTCCCAGCCTGCCCCGAGCTCATCCGTGCTCTGCAAAGCCCTTCCCGGCCTGCCCCGAGCTCATCCTTGCTCTGCAAAGTCCTTCTCGGCCTGCCCCGAGCTCATCCTTGCTCTGCAAAGCCCTTCCCGGCCTGCCCCGAGCTTGTTCTTGCTTTGCTCCCGCCAGGAGCTCAAGGCTGCATTACATTCCTCCTGCCCAAGTGACCGTCTCTGCCTCTCCTACTGGGACTATCTGCAGTTCTGTTCTGGAAGACAGTCCCCAGGCTCCTGGCCCTGTGCTTATGGTTTTGTTTATGGGTCTCCCCACCCCACTCCCACCCACACCCCCAGTGGCACCAACGCCTCCACTGCCAGAGAGAAATTCTGGATTTTCTGAGAAGAGCAGGGACATCCCCTCCCACAAACCCCGCCGGGGGGGGGGCGCCGCCTTGTGTGGCGGGAGGGGCTGGGAACCAGATGCTTTTCTGGGATTCTCTGCTCCTTTCCATGACCTCGCTCCGTTGGGTCAGGCCAAAGCCAGCTTTCCTCCAGTTTCTCCGTCCTGTTTCTTCTGTTTTGGGGCCACACCCATTGACCTGGAAGTGCTCCGGGCTTAATCCTAGCTCTGTGCTCAGGAATCACTGCGGGATTCAGGGACTAGTTTGTGGTGCCGGAGCGATAGCACAGCAAGTAGGGCGTTTGCCTTGCACGCGGGCCGACACGGGTTCGGTTCCTCCGTCCCTCTTGGAGAGCCCGGCAAGCTACCGAGTGTATCCTGCCTGCATGGCAAAGCCTGGCCAGCTCCCCATAGCAAATTCGATATGCCAAAAACAGTCACAACAAGTCTCACAACAGAAACGTTACTGGTGCCCGCTCAGGCAAATCGATGAACAACGGGATGTCAGTGCGTCAGTGCATTATGATGGAACCAAGGTTGACTAGTGTGTCCAGCCCCACACACGATGTATCTTAAAGGAGCTCGTTTCGCTACCTAGTTCCCTCTGCACCGAGCGGTTGCACTTGACCATTGCACTTGACCGGCCCGGCTCACCCTCACGGCCCCATTGCCAAGAGCATCCTTGTATTTCCGCCTTGTGTTCAGGGGAAGCCGCAGGTGGGTCCCAGGGCTGCTTCCTGCCCCTCTGGTCAGGTTTGAGTGGACAGTCACATTGTCTTCTCCTCTGCTTCACACCAGAGAGCGAAAAGGGCTGCAGAGTCTTTGAGAACTTGAAGGCCCAGGTTTTACCTCTGAAGAAGAGTTTCAAAATCCATCCTCCTCCCCCCCCATCCCTCCACTCTCTCCCCCGAGCTGTAAAGCCTCCTTTCTCACCCTCCCCTCCCCGAGACTCTCTTCTTTGCAAGGTGTGAAATCACCCAGTCATCAGGCATTGAGTTCAGCTCCTTCTCCAGGCTCCCGACCACCTTGATTCCCACCTGCCAGAGAGGGGCAAGCTAGGACTTGCGCCACCCCGGGTCGGGGCACAGGGTAGTGGGGGGGCTGATGATTCCAAAGAGCTGGAGCTTTGGGGGGGGGTGTCTGAGCCCCCGAGACAGAGGGGGGCTTTGTGGCAAACAATTCCCGCCTGTTATCCAGGTGAGAGGCAAGGGCAGGTCACACAGAAGACGGTAACTAACCAAGGGCGGAAGCTGAGGGGTTTGCAGGGAATGTGGGCAGAGCAGAGCCCCCTCGGCCCCTCCAGCTCCCCCGCCCCTGCAAGCAGCATCCATCCACAGGAGAAGCTCAGATTCCTCCTCTCCAAGCACGCAGCTGGCCTCGCTGTGCTCGTCTTTATGGCTGCTCCGTGGGACCCTCGGGGTCGGGGCTGTATTTCATTTCGATTAATTTTATTTCTCTCCTTCCTTCTCCGCACTAGGCAGGAGGGGCCTGGCTCGCCCACGACTCCGGGTAAGGGAGGCCTTTCCTCAGTGAGAGCCGGGCTACGTTTCTGTTCTGCTGGCCTCTTGCCAACCTCCTGGACCCTGCCTCTGAGTGTGCAAGTCCCAGGGCTGAGATAAAGCTCTGACACACAGCTCGGGATCCAAAACCAGAGCCTCTGCGGGGCATGTCCTGAGAATCAGCCCTGCAGGCAAAATCACTGCTCGGCGCTGTCAACCTCCACCATAATCCAGTTCCGGAGGCGCTCAGGGAGGGTTTACCCC